>NC_022024.1:6065005-6069928 GCF_000317375.1 Microtus ochrogaster
GCTGAAACACTCTCTTATGAAAACTATTTTATAAAGGGGAGTATTTATAATATGTGAGCTAGCATGATTTTATATTTCTTGTAACTTGTGATGAACTCTTAGATATAACATTGCTTTCAGGAAAAGATGGGACACTAGAATTGATGTTTCATTGAAAGAAAAATCTTAACTGAAAGAAATTTTCAATTGTGTAATAGTGTAGAAATAGGATCAACACAATGGGCTAGAGGTGAGCTATGGTTGACAGAATGCAGCCTAACATGCTTCAGGCCTTGAATTCTATCCTCAGTGTTGCAAAAAACTAAGTCTAGGAGTGCTGGTGCTGCACACTTGGAACTTAACCCTCAGAGATGGAGGTAGAAGGATCAGGAGTTCAAGGATATTTTCATTCTCAGGTACATAGTAAGACTGACACCAGCCTGGACTCATGTAGAGAAGTGACATCTTGTCAAGAAGAGATAGCAAGTATTGGAAAAATGTCAAAATAGGATAAATCAGGGAATATGGCACCTGAAAAGCAGTCTCAGTGAGTTATGGTAATCAGTACAGCACAGGGGCAAGATCATTTGAAGATGTTTCTATACGTATTGTGAAATAGATATGATGGTAACTCATTTAAAATCAGCTAACACTTTGCTGAAATCCAAGGAACATTGTAGGGAGTGAAAAGGCACTACAACAAACCACAGTAGGACCTGAGGTGTACAGTGGCATTGATGACGAGTAAATGTAGACCTGGGCTCACCTTAATCAACGACTAGGAAGCCTATCTCACCAAAGTTGTTGGAAGCATACTTTGTACATCTTCTGCGTGAGAGATTTGAAATTTCTCCAGTAAACTGTACCAAGAATTTTTACATTACTCTCAAATTTAATTCATCATAGCTCAACATCCACAAGCTTAATGAGTTAGGCCATTCAGCTTTCATTGTAAATCCCAGAGTAAGATGAACATTCCAGGCTTCACACAATATTCTGTGTGTTACTGTGCCGCACAGCACAATGGAAGTTTAGGCTTCAAAAGGTGGGCTATATTTTACTATTGATTAATCATCATGCATGGTTAATATTGATTGCCAGTTTGACTTGATCTACAGTCACCTAGAAGACAAAATTCTGGGTCATGTCCTTATGGAAGTTCCTTTATATTATTAATTATATCACAGAGACTCACCTTAAATGGTTGTAGCACCATTCCATATATATACATCCTGGACTGCATGAAAGCAAGCTGAGCACCGATGTTTCAGATGTTCTGCTTCCTACATATCTGTCTCTGCCTCCTGAGTGCTAGGATTAAAGGCATGTGCCACCACTGCCTGGTTGTCTAGTCCCAGGTTCTTCACCACAATAACAGTGCCAGTTACTGCTGGAGTTACTGCTGGGTCTCTCTATCTCTCTCTTGCTTTTTGTTTTGTTTTGTTCTGTTTTGTTTTGAGACACAAACAGGGTTACTCTGTGGCTTTGGAGCCGGTCCTGGAACTAGCTCTTGTAGACCATGCTGGCCTTGAACTCACAGAGATCCAGCTGCCTCTGCCTCCCAAGTGTTGGGATTAAAGGCATGCACAATCATCACCTGGCTCTATTGCTATTATCTCTTAAAGTGGGCCTTAAATCCAATCAACTGGTAATTGGTTCCTGTCATAGCATTTTGAACTATTGCTGCATCAAGCAAATTATTTTGTAGGTCACGGGGTTGGTAGCTGGGTGGTGTTGATGATTACTTTTCCTGATGATTGCATGCCTAGTACTGTCATCATGGATGCTAGTCAGCAAGAGTGAAGCTTATAGTTGGGAACATATTTATTCGTATTTGACAAGTAAGTTGTGTTTTCAATAATAGGATTTTTAACATCAGTTTATATAGAGAAACCTTGGCAATAAGTTACATTGCTTTCAGGTTTGATCAAGAGCATCACTTTGGCTAATGACTCAGCAAATGTACCCATTCCTGGCCGATGATCAACAAAATGTAACCATTTGTGGCTGATGACTCAGCAAGACTTAACCATTCTGGACACTGGGTTTTTTTGGTGGCATAGATTGGCTAACCAGGGCATTATCTCCTTCAATATGTGTATTCCACTCAAATTTCATTCACATATGGATACATTTTGAGAAGCTTCTGCAGTATTATATTCCATATAGCTTTACTGAAGACTTTAGTGTTGCTTGTCTATCTGCATTTTTCCTCCTTTCTCATGCCTCCATCTGATGGAGGAAGGTCATTGGTTAATTAAATAAACAAACTGCTTGCCCTGATAGGTTAGAACATAGGTGGGTGGAGTAAACAGAACAGAATGCTAAGAGAAAGAGGAAGTAAGCTCAGAGACGCCATGCTCCCCTCTCCCGGGCAGACGTGATAGCTCTGCTCTCTGAGGCAGACGCGAACGATGAAGCTCCGACCCAGGACGGACGTAGGCTAGAATCTTCCCGGTAAGACCGGTGCTACACAGATTATAAGAGATGGGTTGATCGGGATATGAGAATTAGCCTGTAAGAGCTAGAGTTAATGGGCCAAGCAGTGTTTAAAAGAATACAGTGTCCGTGTAATTATTTTGGAGCATAAGCTAGCAGGTGAGCCATTCAGTTGCAAATTTTAATACTTGAAGAACATGCATTTCATGAACACATCTACCATTTCCTAATGTTCTATTTGCTAAGTCAACTAAGGTTAGTTGATAAAGAAAAACAAATATTATCCATCTTAATTCACATCCTTAATCCCAAGTTTACTTCTTACCACATAAATGAAAGAGACTCTTTATAATCTGACATTGACTTCTGAATAAGACTGTGCACTGAATCAATCTACCAAGATGCGTCTTTCTATGTCCTTAAGTGCAGTAATATTTCCAGAAATATGTATTTAAGCACAATTATTTGTGGGCTACTTTTGTGAATCTTTAAAATATAAGCTAGGTTTCACACATTTCCTGACATGGAAATTTCTTTATGCAACAGATATAGAGCTTTACATAAAAACAAGCTAGTGTCTATCATATACCAAGTAGTCAGCCCTGGAAACATAAATGTACAAGTAACATTGTATGGATTACACAAGGTGTATTTATATATTTAAGAACACACACACACAAACTGTAATAACTAAAGAAATGGGAGACACATGTTTGAAAGAGTAATGCATATGTGTACAGAAACATAAAAACAACATCCTGAGTCAATTTTGTTGTTTGTGTGCATATGGTTTCACTGGTTAGATAATGTTGTATGTGATAACCAAACAGGGGTTCATATCTGGCTAATTTCCCCTTCTGTGGCAGTCGTTGGTTGCCTGCAGTTCTTTGTTTAGGGTGGGATCTCATCAAATTTCTGCTGTTCCTTCCTAGTATGTCTATTGATACCATTGTTCATTGTTTATGCTGCTACTTCTAAGAAAGGTAGACATGGAACAGTGTCCATGATATTATGGCTCTTCAGTCTTCCTTTCCCCTCTTTTGCAGATGTTCCTTGAAACATGAATATAGGAGTTGTGGGAGAGATGTATCCCTTGGGGCTTGGACTCCCATAAGCCATTGATCTTTGTATCATGTCCACTTGTGGTTTTCTGTAATGGATTCTGCTGACTGTAGCAAGAAAAATCTTTGATGAATGATGAAAACTACCACATATGTAGGTATAAGGCAAGATTATAAATGCAGTTAAAAGATCATTCTGGTCTACTGAAGTGTTGGTAATTGATTCCCTTCTAAGAACCACAATATCACTAGTCACAAGATGTTAGCTAGTTTTCTAGTATCAGGTAAGATTTTCCTCCTGCTGAGTAGTTTTAGCACTATATGTTACTGTTATTTACCTACTTTGCTGTTTAAATTAAAATTTATTTAATATAACTGTCTCGTAATATAGATTAACAAAGACATGAGTGATTGAACAACCAGCTAAAGTAACCATGACAAAGAAGAAGGCAGAAATCTTTTTGTCAACATTTGCTGAAACAATTAAAAAACAAGCAGGAGTAGATGTCTGTAGAACAATTACCCTGTATAACTTGTGGTAACTGTTCCTATGCTTCTACAAGCCTACAGGGAGAGAAATCTATCACCTGGGTCTGGAAATGGTTTCAGCTCTTTATGTTGCTTTGTCTTGTTTTGTTTTAACTGATAAGATACCATACCCAGTCTTTTTACTTATTCACATCATCCCCAGTAAGAGGTACTTTCAGTTGTTATTTTTGTATTCTTAGGAGTCACCTTCTGCTTTCTCTCTGTGCTTAAGGTGGATCAAGGACCATGATGACAGGGCAGAGTGAAGGGACAGTTTGATGCTCTTCCAGTGTGAAGGACAGTTTGATGCTGAGATACAGTTTAATCACTGGCTAATGTTACCATGAACTTTTGGTAAGTGTGAGCTAAGGCAGGGACTCATTCACTTACCCATGTTCTGAGAACAAAGAGCCTTGCTTTGAAACATAATTTTTCATAATAAGAAAAATTGAACTTTCCTGGAAACTCCACAAATTCAGAAATGTATTTCTAAGCCTTTGAAGTTTAATATTCCAATTTTCTCCCTTGAAGTGGTTAGCAGGTGGCTTGTGTCATTCCCTTCATGATTTCACTAGGTGCTTCCTTCCACATTTCTTGAAGTCTATCCTGCTCACACACACTTCTGTGGATGCTATTACTAATGATTTACATATCACCTTCCTCTTTCTCCAGGTGCTCGGCACCTCCAGATTTCACTGTATTAGAACTTAAAGCATCCACACTGTGACCTTAGCTTTGAATTCAGCCGTCCTCTGTTGTGAAAAGTCAAAGGCAATTTCTGAGGAAGGACACAAGTGTTCACCCTGATAAATACATGTTTGTTATTAGTGGGCTGCCTGCTCTACAGAGCACTATTGACATTGTTCTTCATTACCTTAAGACAAACATGCTTTTTACACATAAGAGTTCAAATGTA
>NC_022024.1:6070153-6078815 GCF_000317375.1 Microtus ochrogaster
TATAATTATATAAGTATAAATAATAAGTTAATTTGGTGATAGGTGCTCTAATTTCAGATTCAACTCTAAATCAGAGTTATGGTTGAATCAATGTGGTTTATATAGATACCATGAATTTTAGGATGGTGCTGTATTTGAACATATATTCATATTTGAATGTGTGTATATATGTGTTTGAATAAAAACTATATAAACTTTTCATTTAAACTATATATGTTTTGTTGATATATTGGTAGATATATAGGTAGATCAAGAGTTTTGTGTTAGAAAATTCTGATTAAAACATCGGTTGAAGACAGTGATAGAAAACTATTTGTAAGAGTAAAAACATAGTATCTATTTTATTTCTCTAAATCATATTTTATCATGAGTATATATAAAAGAAAATGTGGTAATTTTAATGGTATCATTTTATGTGCCAATATCACAATGATCTGCTTTGAATGTTTTAGATAATGCAATTGTTTTGAGAATACTAGAAAAATAAATTCCTGCAAGAATAGTTTGAATGAGATCAAACAGCTAGTTGTAATAAATCATAACAAGCTTAACAAATCATTTAGACATTTAGAAATTTTGCAGCAGTAATATGTTTTGAAATATAATAAAAATTTTTATGAAACCTTTTCACAATGGCTCATGTCAGATTTATGTATATTAGTGAGTAAGATATTGTCAATTAATTTTATAAATCCCTAATATACAAAACAAATCAGTAACACAGAGTGTTGATGTGCAGTATGGGATGGTGACAGGAGGGAAATGCTTCTTTGATGGTATATCTGTGCTTGTTTCCTTATGGGAAAATACTTTGCATAGAGAATATCAAAATTTAAGTCTGTTGATTAGTACTGAGAACTCCCTCTCACTCATCCCCTCAGCCCAGAGAAGTAAGCTAGTTTAGCATATTGTGTTACAACTGCTTTTTTCTTTAACCATTCAATTATTTGCATTATTAAATTGTTTTGCCAATAGATTTGATACAAAATCATACATTTTACAAGGGAAGAAATCAAGCATGCACACTTTAATGCTTTCATATGTTCAAAGATGTAGTTGAGAAATAATTGGTAATTTAAGATTGGTGTTCATCTCCTGTTATAACCAAAGATCCTAATTGTATGCTATTAAGTTCTATAATACTACACTAAATATGTCTATCCTTAGCTTTGAGAATTTGTTTTTAGTAGTGTCTTATCACCACTTTTTACTTCATTATGAGAACACAATAATTATAATAATAACTAAATTGCAATTATTTATATCCTTTTGTGGCTAGATTTGATTAATGTTTCTGAGTCTTTGTATTGTTCTTTTTCTCTCTCTACTCATCCCCCCTATCTCTCTCTCCCTCTCTCTATTTTGTTGAAGATTGAATCCTAGCATTTTATTTAAACAGAAAAATGTTTTACCCTCTCTGCTACTTTCAGACTTGCTGAGCATTCTTATTCCAATGGTAGATCTATGATTTTCACACATCTTTATATATACAGTTGGATTTATGTGAGCATATTGTAATTGCTCAGATATTGTAATACACACATTCAAATGACTTCAAAGATCCCATAATTTCTATTAGCTCTCAGGATGAAGCTGATATCATTGTTACAAATGTCATCCCTCAGTAGAAGGGTTTATTGTGAAACTATTCATATGCCTTTGGTTAGACATCTTCAGATTTTAAATTATTTGTAACATAGTATAAATCAGATTGGATATATAAATTAATAAGGGCTATGATAAGACATTCATTGGAATATGATAATCTATTTTTGTGATGTAATCAACATATGCAGATACATGTTTGACACATAGTTATCATAAGTTGTTTTAGTGCCTAGAATGTCTTGCATTGTGGGCAGGATTGGAGAGAAAGTAAAGTGACCTTTTATTGGTTAGGCAGAGGTCTTGGAATCTTGAAAAGCAGGGGGATTGCACTAAAGCACATTCCCATAAGGTCATGAAAACCATAACTTTATAAATTTCCCATCATTTTCTGTTAGAATTCTATGAAGATAAATGTCAAAGTAAAAGCTTGCATGTGACAAGAATCCATGAGAATAATCTGCAATGGTATCATTGTTTATTAACTCATTCTAGATGAGACTCTAGATTTTTTTTCAAATATTTATTTATTTATTATGTATACAATATTCCTTCCATGCCTGCCTGCATGCCAGAAGAGGGCACCAGATCTCATTATAGATGATTGTGAGCCACCATGTGTTTGCTGGGAATTGAACTCAGGACCTTTGGAAGAGCAGGCAATGCCCTTAACCTCTGAGCCATCTCTCCAGCCCGAGACTCTAGATTCTTGATGGTTTGCCTGTTTCCATAGTGTCAGAGAGATGGGGGCATGCATTAGAGAGGACATAATTTAAGGAGAGCAATGTCTTCCTTAGAGGTGTAGGGAAACTCTTCAAGGAAGGAACTGTTTTGATCTTCTGTATGAAGTTTGGGCACTTAAACCATACATATGCTACTTTTTTCTTTAAAATTACATCCTAGTATTTATATGCACAGATATGAATAATATACAAATACTTGTATTTGCTAAGTAAGTAATACAGGTCTAACAATTTATTTAATAAGTGATGGTATCCACTTATTAAGAGAAAAGCACCCTTGCCACAGGAACACAGTCATCTAACTTGCTTTTGCATCTTACATCTCCCTCACATTGATCTTATGTGATGTGTCTACAGATAAACTGATGGCGCCACTCCTACTTTTCTGTATGATCTCTTCCTGCAAAGGTGATGAGTAGAGAACCATGGAAACTAGTACCAAACTTCAGCTTCTTGTGGCAGACTCTGCTCAATGGCTTCAGAAGAGAGTTTCTAGGCCTGCTTCCAACTGATCATTGTGGCATTTTAACCCAACTTATTATATTTAATGTTATTTTTTTCTCTTTTTAGTAGAACACAATATACAGTAAGCATATGATATCATTTCTAAGAGTTGGACAGAAGTAAATAAAAGAGAAAGTTGTCAGGAGTGGCCTCTTAGGAAGGGAAAAAGGAACAGAGTTAATACTTACTCATTAAGTTGAATTCATGTTTATAGTAGGTTAAGAACATTCCCATACAGTGGATTTATGATTAACTCATATTATAAGCAATGGGGACTCAGGGCAAATAATTATAAAATGACAGTTCTATTGCTCTCATTCACTCCACATGTTTCTCTAGTTTCATCCTCAGCTCCAATAAAATGAAGGCATGTATTATGAGTCTGATTTTTCTTTTTGTCTCTGTTTGTGTTTTCCCTTGCGTTTTTTCCCTACTGCTTTTAGTTCATAAAACAAAAGAACTCATAGGTCTCAAGGTATTATCTATGTTCAGTATTCATTGTTCAGATCATTATTAATAAGAAAAAACTGTATTGCTTATTAAGAAAAATCATTCTTCCTCCTCTAGATCCAGCCACCTGTATGCTGGCTTCATAGTAGCCAGAAGACCAGCTTTTTACTCTTCCATGGAATAGAGCACTTTCATGAAGTCCTAATGTAACATAGATGATGAGTCCCTGCTACCTTTTCTAAGGGCCTTGAACTTAGGCGTCATTGTGTTTCAAATTTACAAAGGGTTTCTTTAGAAAAACTGGCTTTGATAATGACTCAGAGTTTACATCATCTCCCATACCTTCTTCCAACCTTACCAAGACATCCTCTAACATGCAGTTAACACATCATTATAATTCTTATTTATTTATTTATTTATTAAAGATTTCTGTCTCTTCCCTGCCACCTCCTCCCATATCCCTCCCCCTCCCCCAATCAACTCCCCTCCTCTCATCAGCCCAAAGAGCAGATGGGTTTCCCTGTCCTGTGGGGAGTCCAAGGACCGCCCCCCTCCATCCAGGTCTAGTAAGGTGAACATCCAAACTGCCTAGGCTCCCACAAAGCCAGTATGTGCAGTAGGATCAAAAACCCAGTGCCATTGTTATTGACTTCTCAGCAGTCCTCGTCCGCTATGTTCAGTGAGTCCGGTTTTATCCCATGCTTTTTCAGACCCAGTCCAGCTCATTTCAGACCCATTGTCTCAGTGTGTGGGTGCACTGGTTTCAAAGAAATAAGAGACACACAAGAAGATCCTACAAAATTGGCAGTAAGTATGGATGTGACAGAAAGAACATCATTACATCAGAACTATCAAACTACTGAAAATTGGAGCTCACCTAAATTTTAGTTAGAGAAAAGGCGATATTCTCATTTGGTTCCTGGGGAGAGTTACAACATACTTTCAAGCTTTTATAGAAAGGTGCAGAATTGAACATGGACTAACTTAGTCATCTTTCTCATCTTTTGCTAGCTTTAAAAAAGTTGTGGCTAGGGGCTGGAGAGATGGCTCAGCGGTTAAGAGCATTGCCTGCTCTTCCAAAGGTCCTGAGTTCAATTCCCAGCAACCACATGGTGGCTCACAACCATCTGGAATGAAGTCTGGTGCCCTCTTCTGGCCTGCAGAAGGCATACACACAGACAGAATATTGTATACATAATAAATAAATAAATAAATAAATAAATAAATATTTTAAAAAAGTTGTGGCTAGCTGATGGATTTCATAAAGTAATAGTCTTTGTGCAGATAATTTTAGCCAACACACCAGGTACTTTAATAAAGTCCTCTCTATGTTACCCTACCCTTCCTCCTGCTGTCACCAGTGCCTTCCTTTTCCTCAATAGTTCAACTTGTATTTTAATGCCATAAGTGTCTACACCTGACACTGACATCTGAATTCTGCATATGAAAGTTCTACAGAAAATAAATTATTATGTGTCTGAGGGACTCTGGACACTTACAAAATACTTAACAGAAGCTACAAATCATTTATTTTGGCTCATGTCTTCTGTCCATCTTAGTGGATGTGGAGGAACCCTAGGTAGCAGGTCTGTTCCATGAAGGCTGCTCAAATATCAAGAAAGCCTTAGTTATCACTGGAAGAGGTTGTTTACTCTGGGGATTGCTTCCAGCTATTTTCGATTCATGTTAAGTTACATTCTCAAAGGTTCCAGCATTTTCTAAGTACTATCTGTCTATTAACTCAGAACTTACCCTAATTTGCCATATTTCAGCTCTCTTCATTGGGTTCTACATTACTAGGCAGTATGTGCCATCCTTCATCAGTGCCTACTATTAGCAATAGAGAAAAGAAAAGGAAAAGAATGACTCACTATGCTGTGTCTGTCTTATGCAGCCTTTTATTCTGTGTTTACTGACATCAAGTCAACTTTGTGCTCATTGCTGAACAGATGTACCCAGTCCCTGGCCAATATTGGTCAAACAAGAATTAGAGAAAATTTGAACAATTGAACAAGAAATTATAACACGTACTAGAATGTTAAGCATCAGAGGTCAAGGAACTTATTAGAAATTTTTTATTGCCATCCCTAATTTTTAAAAGAGGGGAATGGGAACAATCAATGTCATTTGAGGTCACAGTCTTACGACTGGAATCTAGCAATTCTCAGCTACTCAAATTCCACCACCATGCTCTTAACATTTATTATTACATGGTTTCTGAAATGTATATGCTGGGATTGCTTTATATAATTCAGGACACTTGTTAACTAACTCAGTAAATAGTAAGGTACTATTTGGAATTCTCGGCCACTATGGAATATGGCTGTTCTACTATATGGATGTTCCTCACAACTGCTAATAGAACAACCCTGTGATCTAACTCCACCATTCCCAGAATATACACACCTGTGAGTGCACTGATCATTTTCAATAGCGAGGTAAAGGACTGACCCAAATCTCCACTGATTGATAGAGAAAAATGTGATGTGTACACATAAAAAAGAATTATTAAAAAGATTGAAGTGATATCATCCCTAGAAAAACAGAGGGACTTGAAGGTTAGAAGATTAGGTGAGAATATTCCCCATTTTGCTCAAATTTGCAACATGACCCTAGGCCAATGTGTTTGAATACTGGGTCAGCAGCTGCAGGTGGATCCTAAGAGGACGTTGTTTGAAAAGATTTCTTCTTCCACTAATTTCAGTGAATGGACAGTTCACGAGTACCAGTCTAGAAATAGTGCATAAATTGTTTCAGTGGTTGCTCACTTCATACCCAGTCACAGCAATATCTCATTCAATTTTGTGTGTGTGTGTGTGTGTGTGTGTGTGTGTATGTCATAGACACTAGTTACAGCAACTGACAAAGAGAATACTTTTCTAATCAGTGAATGTAATTATTTAAGAATATAGTCTGCTTTATTACATTCCTTTGTATTCCTATTTGCATAATTTAAGATCATCCATGGAACATCTTTCTTGTCCACTTCACTCAGATTCCAAAAGCTGGAGAGATCACAAAGATCATATTAAACACAACTGAAAACTCTATCAGAAAATTCTGTACCTGAGAACACAAAGCAGGGTGAAAACAGAGTTAAATGTAAATGGGTGATTCAGAGCTCCTTTTATGAAACTAAAAGCAATACACAGAATTAGACTTATTATGAACAATGTGATGTATTGAAGAACATATACATTGTGTAGTGGAATAAATTAAATTTAGCTAGCTAACAAATGAATTCACTTCCATAGTTATCACTTTATATTGAAAACTATAACAATAAATCTGCTTGCATTTTTCAAGAGTAGACTTCCATTTTTAAGCTTAATGACATTTTTATTAGGGTTTAAAACCCTAAGTGTAGGAAAGCAGAAAATCTTTGCAGCTTCCCAGTGGAAGCAAATGGAGAGGAGAAAGAGAAACGCTATGTTGTTTGACTTGAGTCAGCATGGCAATCAGCCCCATGGTGAAGAATTGCTTGATGGGGAGGAAAATTTAGAAAGAAAGTGAGAAAGGCCAATGTGCAGGCTTTGTTCAGAAACAGAGAAAAAGGACACAGAAAAGAGACTTTAGTCAACATTCTCATTTGAGTCAGGACTAAGAAAAGTGAGCACTTCCAAGAATACCCAAAGGTGGCTTGTAGGGACTGTGAAAGATGGGAAAGAGGGGATTCCGTGAAGCAAAAGTCAATGGTATTAAAGATTAATTATTCCTGCTGCTCCTTTGGCCTTAATCTGAGAGAAAAGTACATATGGTCAACAAGTGTATGAGAAAAAAATTTCGCCTTTACTGTTCATTATCTCACTAGTTACAGTGACATTTGAAAAAATAAGTCAAAATAAATAAATAAAACACCAGAGGAACTGAAGCAATGAGAATCTATTTTCACACAGTTTTGGGGGATGTCAATTCATGCTACAGCTATAGACAACATTAAAGTGAGTCTTCTGAATCATAAAAAGAATAAATAGAATGCCAAATAGTCTCCTTCTGAGAGATATATCGAACGGAAGTAAAATTGCTTTGTCAAAGAGGAGTTTGCTTCTCCTTGAGTAATGTAGCACTACTCACAGCCAACAAAGACTATAGAGAGATCTTCTCTTCATCAGCAGCATATGTGAGACATGGTAAACTCCTCTTCACTCTCAAAAAGGAGTAGAAATCCTTTCCTCTGTGACCACCTGGATGAACCTAGAGACACTATGTCAAGTGAAATACAGCACATAGAGAAAGAACAATGTAGGCCTCTGTATCACCAGAGGTTGCAGTTGGTAGGCAACAGATGACAGTATTTTTTAGAGCAAAAGCATTCCAAGACTTTCAATTCAATTTTGATGTGATAATCTCATAAAAGATGGTATATGAAAGATCTAGAAAATAAAAAGATCACTGGTGTTATATAGGCAACAGCATTAGGGTTTAAATAAACATCATTATGATACAAATGTTTCTATGTGACGGGAACTAAAATGATTGCACTGTGAAACAGGTGTTTGATTTACTTGATTGAAAGTATTCAGATTCTTCTAAATCTACCAACCATGGTTCACACAAAAAAAAATAAAATGTAAAGAAATGCAATAAAATAAAATGAAAAGATGGAAAATCCATTTTATATGCTGGAATAGAAAATATATGTGAACAAGTGAAATAGTAAAAAAAAAAAAAAACTCCAAGAGAAAATCAGGGATTAAAACAATCACAGGAAGCTATAAAAAATGAGCTGATAAGTGCACATTCAGTCATAATCAACTTTATCAGGCATTAATTTGCAATTAGACAAAATGCAAATTGAATTTTGTAACAGAATCTTAACTATCCAGAGTTTTTTGTTTGAGATGTTTGAAATGTAAATATTTACAAAATCAAAATTGAAATGGTCAACACAAATGTTTACAAATATTAAAAGACGCCTATTGAAAGATAAAAAAATTTATCTTTCTGGCAGAGAGGAGACTAATTTATAAGAGCTCGAGGTCATAAGTGAGTACTAGAAAACAGTGTCCTCAGGACGAAATGGGGTGAGTGTACATCAGAACTCACAGCACCTAGGACATCAGCAGAAGACTCTTGCAACCTTGAGTTAGAGCAAATCCCAGTCAGAGAGGGGAGATAGTCATCAAGTGCCATGTCTCAACAAGGAACTACTTGAAATTGATGCATGTTGTGAAAGGGAGATTCAGGCTTTTCTTGAGTGTTTTTAAGGCATGGAATTCATGTGCATGTGGAAGGTCAAATATTCATGACTATGTGGGCACAGAAGAAGGACTTGGTGAAGAATATCAGCAGGGAAATGTGTGTGAGGTGCACTTGGGAGGAGCTGTGAGATTAGGAGATAGGGTAAATTCAAATAAAAC
>NC_022024.1:6079315-6088872 GCF_000317375.1 Microtus ochrogaster
TAGCCATAAATAAAGGACATTGAGCCTATAATTAGTGATCCTAGAGAAGCTAAATAAGGAGAACCCAAAGAAAAACATATAGGCATCCTCCTGAAGATCTGATAATATTATTGCAAATAGCATGTTTTGTTTTTTCTGTTTTTATTTTTTCCTCATTTTTAATTTATTTTACATACCAACCACAGTTTTCTCTCTCTCCCTCCTATCCTATTATTCCCTTTCCCACCTCCCTCCAGTTACCCTTCTATTCCTTCTCCGTCTCCATTTAGATGGGGTAAGGCCTCCCTTGGGAACTAATAAAAGTATGACATATCAAGTTGAAGCAGGACCAAACTCCTCCCCTCTGCATCAAGGCTAAACAAGGCAGACCACCATAGGGAATACACAAATAACATATTTTGATTGTGTATGTTTAATAAAAAGTAATATGAACCATATGTCAGAAAAAGACATCCCATTACAGGCTTTATTAAAAAAACTGTTTTAATATTCAATACTCAAGTCTGAATATTTATCAATATCTAATGGAAGTAAATGTGGCATATGCATATACAGGACTACTTAGCCATACACACGCCATCCTGTCACTTGCACAAACATGAATCAAACAAAGGGACTATGTATTAAAGAAAATAAGGCAGTCACAAGGAAGGTAAAAACTGCATGATGATAAAGGTATAATCTAGAAACAAATCAGTCTTTGGCATGGAAGTGTATGGATGTAATTTCATTCACTTCAAGGCTAATATGAGCTATACAGAAAGTGTGAGGCTGGCATGAGCTACTTAGTGTCAAGACCACCTCAAAACAAAGCAAAACCAAGCATTAGCTAAAATAAACCAATCATAAGCAATTTCTACAGAAGCTGTTAGAACGGTAGAGGTTGCAAAGGTTGGGAGGGAGGTAGGGAAGAGAGGATGGGAAGATTATCAATGAATGCATATTAAATTGATAGGAATGTAGTAATGAGAGCGGCAGGCCTGCGTCCCCAGCACCCAGCTGCCCGCAAGGCTAGCTTTACCTGAAATAATTACACGGACACTGTATTCTTTTAAACACCTCTTGGCCCATTATATCTAGCCTTTTCTCGGCTAACTCTCACACCTGGACTAGCCCATCTCTAATAATCTGCTGTAGCCCACAAGGTGGCTTACCAGGGAGATTCTAGCCTAAGTCCATCCTGGGTCGGAGCTTCATCGTGTGTGCCTCAGAGAGCAGAGCTCTCGCCTCTGCCTGCAAGAGTGGAGCATCGTGTCTCTCTGAGGTGTCTGCCCCTGAGAGGAGAGCTGTTGAGTCTGACCTAACTTCCTCTTCCTCCTAGAGTTCTGTTCTGTTTACTCCTCCCACCTACCTATCAGGGCAAGCAGCTTCTTTATTTAATTAACCAATGACCTTCCTCCATCATAGGAAGAAAAAGTTCCTGAGTTTTTTGAATATCAGTTGGACTATAATTAACAATAGACATTTCAAAAACAGCTTTTACAATGCCATTTTTTTACCAAGGTGTGACTTATTTTCAGATGGTAAGATTCAATCCCATAATTTGATCATTGCACAATGTATGCATTTATCAAAGCATCACACTGTTCCCTGCAAATCCATTGATTGCAGCTACTATGTATCAACGAAAAAATGAAATATAATTTAAAATACATATGACAATTTTGTTATTTCCAATGAAGTGTCTTGAAATCCTATTGTTCAAATTTTTCTAAGTAAAATACTTTCCCAGTGATTGGGCACTCTGGGCAAACTTGCCAACATAAACTATGTGCAATAAACATTTATTTTTTATGACCCATTTTATAGCCATATATTTTGTTTTATGAAAATACAGTTCATTTTCTCATTGATAATGTTTCCTTTTGGTCATTGCTGTTATTTTAACCCACTAAAGTTATACTATGCAGTAATAATATATAGATGAGAATTAAAAATACCACATGTTGGAGAAAAACTGTTCCAAAAATAGTTCACAAATATTCATGCTTTGTCACCAAAAGAAAGATTCAGCTTTAATTAAGAAACTGCTAACCGAAGTAACCAAATAAAATGATGAATTAAATACTAGAGGCAGCTAAAGTAAGCAATGAACCAATTCCATATACTACAGTACTAGAAAATATTTAGCTTTTTGTAGCTAAGCTTTATAATGGGAAACACATATACATTCATATAATGATTTTATTTTAATTAACATCACTTGGATTTTATAAGTTTAGTTGTTTTTTTAATATGGCATTTGTATACCCCTCACCTTAAAAGAATAAAGAGCTGATCTGTGTCTCTCACAATAATATAAAGCTGGGCACATTGGTGTACAACCATGGCCTAAGAGTTTAGAAGCAAAGACAAGTACATCTCTGGGGTTCTTTGTCCAAATAATTTCAATGAGAAAGCACATCTCAAAAAATAAAGTGAAGAACTGAACCACAAGGAATACATTCTAGTCTCCACATATACACATAAGACAAATATACCTTCATATATATATATGTATATATGTATATATATGTATATATGTGTGTGTGTATATATACATAAATGCAATAATAGAAAACTTTGTTCATTGTTTGCTGATAAGAGATGGCCAGTTGGGACTCTGAAGACCCTCATTATTTGACAATTTCCTTCATATACCTTCATATATATATATATATATATATATATATGTATATATATGTATATATGTGTGTGTGTATATATACATAAATGCAATAATAGGTCTTTTAGGTCATATGGTAATTGTAGATTCAGCTTTTGAGAACTCTCTATTTTTCTGTTTTCCATAATAATTTTACAGATTTACCTTACCCCAACCGTGTATAAGAATTCCCTCTACTCCACGTGCTTACCAATGACCTTGTCTCGTGTTTTGCATGTAGCTTTTAATTTGATGCAATTTTGTTATTTTGATTCCTGAGCTTCAGGTGTAGTTATTGACTCCAATATCTTGAACTTTTTCCTTCTTCCTCATATCCTCTCTGTAACCAAAGCTGTGTTGTTGAAAGATTCCAGATAAAAGTCCAAACTCAAGACAGTCAGCAAATGATTTTAAAAGGAAAGAATCTTTAAAAACAATAAGAAAAACAAAGTGATACCTTTCAATTTTGGTTTAAAAATTGTTATTATTCAGTGAATTTTTTTCTATTCTAATACAAACTACTTCACTCAGCTTCTGATGACCTGTTCTTGACAGAAGTTTGAGATTTTCCTTCTATCCATTTGTCAATTGCTGGTCTTATTATGTATCCTTTTGAAGTTTTATGAAGAAACTCATTTTTGTGCCAATAAGGTCAGTCATATCTCCTGCTTTTTCCTATATAAGATTCGGGTATCAGTATTTTAAGATTTAAATCTTTTCTCAGTGTTTAATTATAATATTCTTTCCTCTTTACCAACTCACATGTATCCCCAAGCCAATACAATTTTATGTTCTCTCCATCCTTCTCTTACAAAGAATCAACAAAAAGTTTAAAAAAATAAGAAAAAATTAGCAAAGCAAATACATAGAGTCCATATGATTTTAGCCAACTACTCCTGGGCATGGGGCATGCTGTGAACTATGGTTGATATGTTCTTTGACTCTCCATTGGAGCACACAGATTCCATTTCTAGGCAGATACCAATTGCAAATAGCTACTTGTATAGGAGGGGAATTTTTTCATTCGTTTTTATTTGAGCCCTACATTTTTCTCTGCTCCCCTCCCTGCATCTCTCCTCTCCCTCAACCCTCCCCCAATATCCACATACTCTCAATTTACTCAGGAGATCTTGTCTTTTTCTACTTCCCATTAGATTAGACCTATGTATGTCTCTCTTAGGGTCCTCATTGTTGTCTAGGTTCTCTGTAATTGTGATTTTCAAGCTGGTTTTCTTTGCAATATGTTTAAAAACCACTAATGAGTGAGTACATGTAATAATTGTCTTTCTGTGTCTGGGTTACCTTACTCAAAATGATGTTTTCTAGTTCCATCCATTTTCCTGCAAAATTCAAGACACCGTTATTTTTTCTGCTGTATAGTATTCCATTGTGTATATTTATGACATTTTCCTTATCCATTCTTCAGTTGAGGGGCATTTAGGTTGTTCCCAGGTTCTGGCTATGATAAACAATGATGTTATGAACATAATTGAGCACATGTCCTTGTGGTATGATTGAAAATCCTTTGGATATATACCCAAAAATTATATTACTTGGTCTTGAGGAAGATTGTTTCCTAATTTTCTGAGAAATCACCACACTGATATCCAAAGGGGCTGTACTAGCTTGCATTCCCACCAGCAGTGCAGAAGTGTTCCCTTGCCCCCAAACCTCTCCAGCATAAGTTGTAATCAATGTTTTTGATCTTGGAGAGGAATTTTGTGTCCACCCTTCATGCTCTGATGAGAGTACAGTGGTCCACTGGCTTATAGGGATATGTTATCAGGAGTAATTTTACTGATATTTTCCTTTAGAGGAATTAGTACTTTACTTAGTTGATTTTCCCGAGGGCCCATGCCCCATCTAGTCTCAGGTTCTTGGCCACTTTGGAAGTTTCAGTTTATGGTTTCCATGGAGGAACCTATAGATTGTTCCCAAATCTAATAAAAAATGCATTTGGTTATTCCTGTAGTATCTGTGCTACTATTTCACCAGTGGCTCCTACAACAGGTCGTTGTAGGTCTCTAGCTATGTCATACTGGTGACTAGTTTCTCCTGTGGCACTGTGCATAGTACTTTCCAGTACCATAAATACTAGGCAATATTGGTAAAGCTTCTAGTTTGGAAACAGGACAAATATTTTTATGTTTAATAACACATATAAGAGGGTTTTCTCAGAAATATGGTATTGTCATCAAGTTGCATAGGGTAAGAAATAAGTTTAGCAATACTCTGTGATATTTGGAGATAGAAGTTTTTGGGACCTCCTTAGCTAACTCTTCATCAAGATAGGACTCATTCTTGGCACTCAGATATTTATTCAGGGTTTTTAATGTTCCTTTCTGAGTCATTGGCTCCCCCATTGTATGTTAACTCCTTTCAAATTTCTTTTATATCTGTATATGTTTTAGGATGCTTTTGTGGTAGTAGATTTCCTTATGAGTGTGTAAGTAAACTAGACCTAAACAAAGATAGCATCAATAGACATTCTAACATGGAAGGGGGAGATCTCATGGGGCCTCACTCTAGGCAAAGAACTATAGGCAACTGGAGAATTCTGAGAGCTGCAGAATTAGTCTTTCCTAAGGAAGAGCCCCTACTTAATTATCGAATAAGTAGTCAGCTCTGAGAGAGAAAAAGAGACAGAGAGAGACTCCATAAATTTGAATTGAGTTTTGAAAGGAAGTGAGCTGGGAGGGGGCAAGAAAGAGGTCAGAGAATGGAATGGAAAGAAGGGAAATTATATAACTATATTTTAATTAAAAATTAAAAAAAAGTATCCTGTTGTTTTACTTCCCCTCTAATATCCTGTGTTTTAATGAGCATCCCTCCAAGACAGAATTTTTTAATCTTGTAGGAAATTGCTACACAACAGCAAGTACAAACTGTTAAACTAGTGTGGAGGAGGGCAAGTGGGCACATACCCATCCACAGATGATAAACATTGGTTTGCTTCTGGGAAAAAGAGTCAGTTTTTCTTAATGCTCTGACACTGGTATATTGACCACACTCATGGCAGTTCCTATGCCAAGGAGTAGGCAGACAATAAGAAGGGCCCAGATTCCCTGAAGCCACTCTGCAACCACAGCAAACACTCTTAACCACTAAGTCATCTCTCCAGCCCATGACTGTTCTTATGTGTGATAGTTATGATTTTTTAAAAAAACTGTTGTGAAGCAAAAATTAGCAAGCATTTAACTATAGATTTAATGAGACAAAAATAGGCAGTGTTCAAATATTATTGTTATAGAGAAATTGAGTGTGTTTTACACAGGTTCATTTGTTCACATCTGTGTAATGCAAGCCAGAACAGAGAAGACAGATTACTGCATGGTTTAACTTTGGGTGTGAAAATATACATCAGGTCATGAGGCTTTGGAGCTCAGCATATATTTGCATACAAATATAGAATCCAAAAACAATGTTGGGTGGAATAACATTGGGATTTATTTGAGTACGACTCCTTTGCTCTAGGTTCTTAATTTATCGTTAAACATCATTTAAACTATGTAAATTATTGTAATGCAAAATGGTTGTCTTCTGTCTGGGCCCACTTATCCCATCAACCTTTATCATACTACGTCAAGAAACCTATTGTTAATCTTTCCAGAAGCATAGTCTTTACAGTAAAATATCCCAGGTCTAAAAAAGGGTCTAAAGCTGAGACTAGAGTACTGCCTAGTCATTGATGCCACGGTATTTTAATGGCAAGGGTTTGATATGTCTCTACACACACTATATTGAATTACAAAAATCCCCAAATCCTGTAGAGTTTAGGGTGGGAGAGCTCACTGTTCAAGTTCATAGATTCAGACAGTCTTGTGTTTATAATCCTCTTTGTGTTGTGAATTAATTGTTTTGTTTTCTTTATTGGAGGTATCACAAAGACATTCTCTCACACAAACATATTAAACAAATACATATACATTTCCTTCATTCATGTTAAAGCTAAAAATTCAAAACAGTGTATGTTTGCTTTTCCTTAATATCCCTGACTGATGATGGTGGCAGAACATTTTAACCTAATCTGATGTTAAATTATTTTAAAAGCTACAAGAAAGAGTGTTGTTACCAAATGTTTTGCAGATATGTAATAGGATTGTATTAGCTGCTGGCAATGCAGAAGACAGAATGATACTGTCTTGTATATATAATATTTAATGGCTAAAAAAATCTTTCATTGAATATATATCCTTGTGAAATGTAATGAATTTTCTTTGAAACAACCATTGATATATTTTAAGTATTTTTTGGTGCAGCTTAAGAAGTCAGTGCAAACGTCTAATGAACTTACAAACTTCTTCATGAAAATCATAATTATTTCTATGTTTACATTTTTAAGTTAACTTCTAAGTGTGCTGCACCAGACTGTGTACAATCCACATTTACATTCAATGTGAAGACTCAAGCCATTTCTTTAAGTGTGATGCAATTTGAAGCAAATTTAATAAAGTGGAATTGTCTTCCAAGTACAGAGTGCTAGAAAATTGCTCTCCATGCCCATAAAACATCTGGCAAGGATGTTGACTGAATTTCTATTTTTTTTTTTGTTTTCGGTAGCTCAATATAGTTTTCAAAAAAAAGCAAAGTAAGCAACAAATTTATCATCTTACAAGTTACAGATTTGATTACACCAAAATGTTTGTGAGCATGTCATGCCAATATCATGACAATATATCTAATCCATAACCATTTAATATGAACTAGAGCTTATGTTAGGAATTTCATATTAAATTCTTGTCTTAAACAGTAGACTCTTTCTTACTTTCTCACCTCACTGAGCCTATTGTTACATGGCTAATAAATTTTATATTATTATTGCATATTTTTAACTTTTTTGTTTTATTATTTGTTTGTTTAAAGATTTGATCTTACAACTGTGGCTACATGTGTGTATGTGTGCTACATGTCTGTTTGGTACACAAGATGTCAGACGAGACTGTCAATCATCTGGATCTGGTATTATTGGATAGTTGTTAGCATATAGGTGCTGGGAACTGAACCAGGGTCTTCAGCAAGAGCTTTAGTGATCTTAAAACACTGAGCTATCTCTTCATCGCTATAAACTAATTTGAAAGATTTTAGATTCTTTTGCTGTCTATAACTGACATCTGTAGAATAGAAATATCATGTTAATAAAAAACATTATTTAAGTGAGTATCATTTTTATTTTACTCATTATTTCTATTTTATTTAATCCATCTATGAGTTTATAAATTTGTTTGTATACCTGTGTATATGTGTGTGGAGAACTGTGTGAGTGTGTGTGTGTGGTGTATATGTTTAGAGTGTACATGTTTGAAAATAAATGTATGGGTATACATACTTTCTCCTGGGAGCAGAAACCAAAAGCATGTCACATGCTCTAGCACTCCTTCAACTTTCCCCTGTAGGCAGGCAGGATCTCTCATGAAACCTGCCCCTAGACTTGTGACCAGGAAGCCCTGTGGTCTTCCACTTTCTATGCACCAGAACTCTTTTGTTACAAGTGGGTGCTGTTCTGCTAGGATTTATAGGAGAGTCAGGAGTTTAGAGTGTGGACCCCAGCTTGTGCAACAAGGTCTCATACCCACCACGTCATCTTCTCAGATCCACGAAATATTTTCTACCACCAAATTATGTTCATGAAAATGTTAATACCTAGAGTTTCTACATGGGATTTGTTTTCATTCTTGTCTTTTCATGTACTGGAGCTGAGACTGAGTACATTGACATAAATGTCTAACTATACTTAACTGAGTTTAGTATTAAATTTTTACAAATCCATTTCTACATTAAATACCATTCTAGGAACCACTGTTTAATAAAACATGGAATTTTTCTGTAAATTCTATCAAGGCCAATCATGAAAACCTTTATACAAGTAACATTATGCAGACTGAGAAGGCAATATCATGCATATACATATACATTTAGGTACATATATACAATACCAATTATTGAAAAAAGAGTCCATAAATTTGATATAAAGTTTAGAAGGTTATATGGGAAGGTTCAGAGGGACAATATCCATTTTTATTGAATTATTTTTTCTTTTAATGACTAATTTTTTGAATTCTTTGTATATTTTGGAGATCAGACCTCTGTCGGATGTGAGGTTAGTGAAGATGTTTTCTGTAGGCTGTGGTTTTATCTTGTAAATATAATTTCAAACAAAATAAAGAGTTAAATATTGACAGTGGTATACTGAATTAGTTCATTTTTTGGGAAATTGGGTGCAGTATTCCAGGCTACAGCCAGCTGGTTGGGGGCGCTGATAATCTTATGGGGACCTAAAGAAAATTTAGAGTTATGATCAAGTCCTGACGGAAGTATCCTGTGGGTCTTGATGATCTCAGACAACAGTCTTGAACTTGTTCTGGATGAAGAACTCAGACATCTGGGCCGCTATTCCTGCCAGAGACTTCTCAGGTGGTCTTTGACCAAACTGGATTTTTCTTAACTCTGAATAAATCCACATCCTCTCATTTTCTGTGGAAACAAAAGCAAAATCTCTTCTCCAAAGTAACATACCTTTTGACTTCAACTGTGAAGTCAAGGTATTTTCAAAATATCTATCTTGTATAAGCAAATATCTTTAACAGTTGTGGCTCCTTCCTTAGCATTCAAACAATTCAAAGAGAGCATAATAGCATACAATATCAAGATTCTCTGTGTATTTTCCATCTTTACATGGCTTTATTTTAACCTCTATTTCTTTTATTTTTAATTTAAACTTTTGGCATTTTGAGACAGATTCTCTGTGTATCTTTGTCCTGGAACTCCCTTTGTAAAACAGGCTATCTTTGAACTCACAGAGATCTGTCTGTCTCTGCCTCCCAGGCTATTCTCTTTCTTTCTTTCTTTCTTTCTTTCTTTCTTTCTTTCTTTCTTTCTTTCAGAAGTTTAAGCTTTAGCCTGTATATATTTTTAA
>NC_022024.1:6090227-6117608 GCF_000317375.1 Microtus ochrogaster
AGTTATTAAATGTAAATATTTTAATATATGTGTTTCAGAGATATTAAAAGCAGAGACCTGACACCTTAGATGTGGCTTCAATTTTGCCCATGTTTGCTATTCTGTATGCCAAGGAACTCATGGCAAACTCCTCATCTTTTAGACTTTCTCAGGAAAGTTATTTAGTTACTGAGACATCACAGTGCAATGACTGAATATGGCGACCAATTGAATTCTGAGCTGGAGAATGTTTCATTTTCAGAAAGTTAAATTCTATTACTCACAGGGAAACGTTCATGTGTGGATACATACTATAACTTATCTTCATTCAATGTGTGTTGTGTTGTACATTTAGCCAATTAAGAGTGTCTCCATGTAACACCTACAAAATATAACTATGTAATGTCAAGTATGATAAATTAAAGGACAGCAGATTCTAAAGGTTACATATTATTGATAAAAATTAACAAATCTCAAATATGAGAAAAATAACTACTTTGACCTTCAAGTGAGTCTCATCCAACTATGGTTTTTTTTTCATCTTAACAAGAATATGAACATACTTACTTTGAAATCTTTATATGTCTAAGCTGAATCAGTGAGATAGGGTGAAGGGGAGAGATAACCCATATGTGTGTACACAGGTGCACACACACACGGAGTTCTAATAGAAATAGACATTCTTTTATTCAAGTCTTGCTTCTATGATTTTAAAAATTACACTTCAATTTAGAATTACCTAATCATATCATTTCAATATTTATAATAGCAAGTTTCTCAAATGGAATTCAACTTACATTATATTTTAAAATTCAATTTTACACCGTTTATAATGAAGTCAGCATCTATGCTGCTATTAAAATGAAGGGAAAGTATGTCATTAAGTGACATACAGGTTTGTTTTTTTGTTTTGTTGTTTTTTGTTTTTTTTCGAGACAGGGTCTATCTGTAGCTTTGGATCCTATTCTGAAACTAGCTCTGTAGATTAGGCTGGCCTCAAACTCACAGATATACACCTGTCTGTGCCTCCCAAGTGCTAGGATTAAAAGTGTGTGCTATCACCACCCAGTTGTTATACATGTTTTATAAGATTGTTGATCATTGCAGTAAATATTGTCCATAATGCATTAATAACTCACGAAGCAGAACCACTGAGTATTGTAGCCTGGTTATTTGAAATAAAACACAAATATTAATCGGACATTTGACTAACAGATTTGCTTTGTCCTCTGAAAGGGGAACAAATATTTGGACTAGGTTGTTTCACTTAATGATTCTTTCAATTTTTGTAACAAGGAGATAGGAATGCACATATTCATCATAAAATGACTTCTGGATGCTTAATGTGAGAAAAAATGCTCAAGTATGTCTTTAGTCTTCACCGTCTTATTTCTAATTAAAACACACTGCCTTCACTTTTTTCCTTGAATATATGACTTAGAATTAAGTAAATCATATGCTATACAAAAGCAGACTATTTTAATTTATTAGAGTTGGAAAAGTCTGACTTAAATGGACTAAGCATACTACCAAACATAAAAACTTTTGCTTATAATATGGTTAATTTATAATTCTTTCACTACATAGAAATATATGCTCAACATTTAAACTTGTACAAAAAACTATAAAATTGGCTAAATAGTAAATATTGATCAAATTTTCAAGATTGGAATGAGAATTAGATTTAGAAAATAGGAAAAATGTGAGAAAATATTGAAGAATACAAACCAACATTTCTTATTTGTGTGTGTGTGTGTGTGTGTGTGTGTGTGTGTGTATTTCTATGTGTCTGTGTATGATTGCCAAATATGTAGGAGCCAGAAGAGGATATAGAATCCCCTGGAGCTGCAGTTATAGGCAATTTTCTACAACCCAATGTAGGTTCCTGGGTATGATTCTAGGTTGTTTGGAAGACCAGGAAGTGCTCCTAACCAACGACCCCTACATTTCTTCAGCTGCCACAGATCAGTTTCATTGTTCACCTATGTATGTTAGCTATATATATTTAAAACCACTTCCCACGAGTTAGAGATTTGATAGATTTTTGATTAACAATGCTTATCTGACTGTGAGAACGTAGAGAATCATGCCCCTTTTCTCTATTTACTGCAGAGACAGTCTCCATGATAAATAAATGGAGGAGTGTGTGTGTAGCTGTGATGACTAATTGCTCCAAATGGCATTTAGTTATATTTAGGTTAAACCTTTGAGAATGGCATTAGTCAAGTCATACATAGTTTGATAGAATTATAAAAATTGAAAATAACGTATAGCCTAGCATTGGAAACTTAGACTTTCTGACAACGTAAAATTTGCAGGTTCCATTAAAATGCAAAATTGCACATTACCATGAATCTCTTACACTGTTTCCCACTTATCCACTTAATAAGTAACACAAAAAAGAAAAGAAAAGAATGGAAGAGAAGAGAAGAGAAGAGAAGAGAAGAGAAGAGAAGAGAAGAGAAGAGAAGAGAAGAGAAGAGAAGAGAAGAGAAGAAAAAAAACCGAACATCATATCTGGGAAAAACATTTGCCACACTAGCGTCTCCAAAGTTTTGTTTTGAAATATTTTGACAACTAAGTTAAACAGTGTAATTTGAAAGTTGCCAGTCTCTGCTCCCTGAGCCATTTTAATCTTAGACTTATATTAGAAGACTAGAATGGTGGATGGAATGGAGTTTTTATCATACCTTATATATTTGATTAAGGAAAGACTTTCATAGGAATAGTTGTGTTCATGCTTTTTTTTTACTTTAATCCCCATTTCTGTCTAAATTTGCACCTATCTATCATCTACCTATCTATTTATATAGTTATCCACTACCTTTTTATTATCTATCTATCTATCTATCTATCTATCTATCTATCTATCTATCTATCTATCTATGCATCTATCTATGTATCTATCTATCATCTATCTATCATCTATCTATCTATCATCTATCTATCATCTATCTATCTACATCTATCTGTCTGTCTACCTATCTATCCACCTATCTATCTATCTATCTATCTATCTATCTATCTATCTATCATCTATCTATATATCTATATATCTATCTTTCTACCTATTTATCTATCTATCTACCTACTTAGCTTCATAAATCAAATATTAAAGAAAAGAGGCATGGTTTTGAGAGAGGGAAGAGTTTTATATAGGAGGCCCTAGAGAAATAAAAGGAAAGCAGGATAAGGAAATAAGTTCCCATTTTTAAAATTATTTTAAAAATAAGAAAAAAGAAAACATGAAAAAATACAAAAATAACCAAACATTTATAAAAACTCATAAAATCCTTTGTGGTCAAAGAGATACTGTAGATGTGGATATTTTTTTCTTTTCCATTTAGGGAAATAAAAGACGTGAAAATGTTGCTTTGCTTGGATATTTTGTGTTGTTTGTGTCTGTGTGCAAAATTTTGTCTCCAGGGATGCTTAACAACATACATTTTCCTTAAAATGATAGGTTTTTAAATTGTGTATATGGATGTTTGTGTGCCTGGTTGGCCATATACGCACCACTTATATGTGCACTCAGAAGGATGAAAAGTTGTTGTATCCCTGGAACAAGAATTGCAGGCAGTTATGACTTGCTCAGTGTGCTTCTGGGAACTGAAGTCCTGTCCACTTCAGAAGCAGCAAGTTTTCTTGACTGCCAAGCCATCTCTACTCTACATCTAGACTCCAAAATATATGAAATGATATTATTTTTCATCATTCAGCTACATTAGAGATTATAACAAGTGTATGAAATCATTGTTGAAAAACACTCTGGCGTTGACAAGATGAATATAGCCTTATACTCTTAAAAAAAAAGGGTTTTTGAGCAGATAATATCCATTGATGCAGCCCCCATAATAGCTCTGCCTAGCTTTCTCAGTTCACATTATATGGGTTTTCTACAGCATCCAGAAAGCACTCAAGATTCAGTGTTTGGAGCCAGAGTCTGAGCCAATATTTCAATATTTTTTCAAAACACATTTTAGTTATGACATAAAAATGTGGTATCTTGATTAGTTAGTAATTAGAATTTTATGAACAGCTGATGAAATGATAAAAAAAATAACACAGAAGAGCAAAGAAAACTCAAGACTATGAAACTTCCCTAATAAAAAGCAAAATGAAGACAGGAAATAATGTGACATACTATATCATTATTAGACATCCTATTTTAGATGACAGAGATTACACAATATCACAGCAAACTCCATGGTCCTTTGTCACTTAAAATCTTTTCATCCCTTCTTCAGGAATGTCTCCTGAGAATATGGACAATGACAAGATAAGGATTAATTTATTATATTTAAACTGAATTGTCTAAGAAAATCTGATATGTATTTATTAATAAGTTAATAGATAATATTTCCTATCAAGGAGATAATTTTTTCTCTAGATTAACAAAATTCTCGAGATCTATATGATTGGGGCATACAATAATTAGTTGAATGTATTTTTGGTAGAAATTATATTTGGGTAGAATGATTTTCCTTGTGGAGATCACAATGTCCTCCTGTAGGACTCATGGTTTTAGTGATCAGAAATCATCCCCATTAGTATTCTCTTAATTATTTTAGTAGGAAAAGTAGCTGCATTATCATATTTGTTTGTTACTGCATTGATTAGGAGAAATAATTTTCCATATATCAGTGCATTTAAATATGAAGAGATAAGATTAGATGATAGTTTGTGTAGTTAGATGTGATACATGCAGAGTGTGCTGTGTGTGTATGTGTGCGTGCGTGCAAAGCCTTAATGCATGGGAAGGTGCTTAGTCTTGCTGCAACTTGTTGTGCCATGTTTTTTTGATACTCATGGGAGGCCTGCTCTTTCCTGAGCTGAGATGAAGGGTGAGTGGATTAGGGGTAGGAACAAAGGAGAGATGGGGAGAAACTGTGGCTCAAATATAAAGAAAGAATAAATGAAAAAATTCAACTATATTCCCCATATAATCTGGGTATAATAGAAGGAGAGTAAACCATAAATAGGATATATTATGTGAAAAAAACTACTTTCAATACAAGGAAATTATTTTTTGAAAGTTAAAAATCAATCAAAAGTTTCAAACAGAACCTTTTGAGTTTTTCCAAGCCCAATGCCCTTTAGAGACATCAGGAAGAATGACTTGTCTAATTTAAGCTATTCACAGGTTAGACTCAATGAAATTGAAATTATACAAGCTAGAGGAAATCAAGGCTTTAGAAATCAAGCCACAGATGATTTAACTACAGTGACGACTTTGGAAAATGACACTCATCTTATGGATTAAGTTGTGAGGCCGACTGAAATGCTGCGGACTTCAAAATGCTCCTTTGAACTCTATGTCTAAAATACACACTGCAACAATTACACACATGAGCATGAATATTTCTCAAGAAACTGAAAATAGAACTATCATAGGCCTTACCTACTCCATTCTAGGGTACATACGCAAAGAATGAAGTTAATTAATTGGAGAGACATCTGCACACCCACATTCACTACAGAAATATTAGCTAATACAGGTATTAGCTGAGAAATCGGGAAAAATCTGAGTATCCATCAACTGATGAACGCATAAGCAACATACATTAGAAATATGTAATGGAGTGTTATCATCCATAGCATGAGGGGAGATAATGCTACATGCTACTACCTGGCTGGAATGGGAGGATACTATGACAGGTGAAGAATTAACATGATTCCCATGATTTTCCTTCTTATTGTACATCACATTAAGTTTGATGCTCAATAAAGGAATAACACCTCTTAATGGAAAGAACTAATTTGATTCAGTGATATTATTTTACACATGAATCAAACTGGATAATTTCCCTCTTACAACTGTAAATTCCTGCTCTGAATTATGAATTATGATTAAGGTTATACAAGTTATTTGTACACAATAGATTATCACCACATGATCATAGTCATATCTATTATGATTGTCAGCCAACTACTATCATAACCATAATGATGACCACCCTCCTATCATCAGCACTGACTATTACCACCCTACTACCACCATCATCAGCATCATCACTTTTACTGTTACTGCCCCCTCTATCATCATCACCATCATCATGACCATAACCATCCTATGATCATCTTCCCGGCCATCATTACCACCCCATTATAATCATCACCCTCATTGCTACCATTATCATAATCACCATCATCGCTGCAATTACCATCCTACTAACATTTTCACCATTAACACACCTATCATACCCACAAACCTGATGATGGCTCCATGGTTATTATCATCCTCACTACCATTACATAGGTCCTCTGGCATCATGGTCCCCATCATCATCACCACCCTACTGTCACCATCATCAACCTACTTACCACCTCGCTCTCATCATCACCACACTCTCAGCATCACCGTACTCAGCACATTAGCAGAAGGAAAAGAGACAATTGTGTATCTGGAAGCAAATTCTTTAGCACATATAAAAAAATGCACTCGTTTAAATCCATTGCTCACTTTTCAAACATCTACTAATATATGAAGAGATACTGCAAAGGTAGGTTTTCTGATTTTTTTGTTTTATCTATTTATTTTTTAATCTCTAAAAGTTTGATTCTCATGTTTTTTGGAGTATTTGTCATGTTACACCATGAAGTTTGACACTGTGCATTTTATTTCTCCTTTGTAAGCAACTCAACATTGGAAGCAATATCATAAAGCTTCTTTTGAATACCTGGTGACTTTCTCATTCTCTGGCACAAAGCAATTAATTAATAAAATACTACTAATAAGCAAATGAAGAAAATCCATGATTGTCATTTATATTTACCTGTAGATTTTGAGAGCGTTCTTTAGACTTTACTATATCTTATTTTTTCCCGAGTATTCTTTAAACCTTTAAAATTCTCAATACAAAACTGTTTACAGTCTATGGAAAATTATTTAAAACCACTCGCTATTTTTAGTTACTGAGTTAAAAAATATTACTGTATTTGAGAGTGATATTCTAAAGCTTATATGAATTCTCTCTAGGGTAAGCTTTGTCTTTAACTAGTGGCATTAATTTCACTTCCAAGCATCCTAAAATGTGTTGTGACAAGTTAATTTTAAACCCAGGACTGTCAATCTTCTTAAATTAAGCTTAGGATCAAGGATTTTAGTAAGGGTCAATCTGGAGGATTTGCTTTGAGGAAGAGGACCTGCTTTGGGGAACTAATTAAGCAAAAGAAAGAAAATCTCCAACCTTTCCCCGCCATCCTCTCTCCAGCTCATGTTAGGCTCCAGGCATCCTCATATCCTTTCTTTAGAGGGTAATGCGCAGGGCTTTGAAACATACTCCCTGGTCTAGGAGCTGCTAACTCTGTAACCTTAAGGAACGTGGCGAGCACTTATGAACAGTACTTATGTTTTAAATGAAGTAAATTACTTCCTCCCAGTACTTGTAAGGAAAATGTATGACGTATTGAAGAAGGTAACATAAAATGATGCTCAAAGATGGGAACTTAAGCCCTTGATTTGTTTGTCTCGTTTAAAATAAGCGGTAAAGAGCTAGATCGCTTGCCTGCCAGTTTAGAGGTCTTACTTCTCTCACAAAGACTTGAGTTTGCATCCCTGCACCCATACTGGGAGGGTCACAAGCATAACTACAGATCCAGGGGATTTGATAAGCATCTCCATCTTCCACAAGTACTGTGTGGACACACACAAACCCACACACAGACACAAACATGTACACAACTAATAATAAAACAAATACATAAAACCTTTGAGATAAAAACTAAACATTTCCAGGTATGTGTATGTAAATATGACTCTTGCATGTGCATATATGTATACATGAATATCTATTAAATATCTCCATATATGCTGTCAGATATTTCAGATATATTTTAAATATAGATTTATCGTTTAATTTATGTATATGCCTGTGTACCTATGTAAATTTATGTGCCCCTTAAGTATGGAGATACCTATGGAGGCCAGGAAATGATCATGCGCCACCACCGCCCAGCTAGAATAAATTGGAACTTGACTTACAGGTAGATGTGAGCTTCCTGATATGAGTGCTAGTAACCAAGTCTAGGTTATCTGCAGGAGCAGTGAGTCCTTTTAACTTCAGATCCATCTCTTTATCCCCACATATTTATTTTTTTCAGAATGCTAATAAGAATAAATTTGAATATTATCTGTGTAAAATATTATAGAATGAATATAGGAATATTAGACAAATTTTCACTTCTGACTTCACTGGGAAATTTTCACTTTAAAGTTCCCAAGAAAGTTAAAAACATAGTTTTTCTTTACTATACCCACTCTGGATAATTGTTTAACAATGAGTTTTCTTAATCGACTCTAATTGACTTCCTATCAAGTTATAATATTTGAAAAGTTTGCAAATGATTACCAGAGCTCAACACTTTTTCCTAATGGTTTCTGCATGGGGAAATTGTTTGACAATCAGTCTGATAGCGTAGTCTGCTTTAAATTCTTCATGTGCAGTACTCTGATTACTATTCTGCTATTCTTGTTGTTTAAAAAATAGTTTATGCTCCAACATTCATTTTTGAATGAGGACTATGACAATTTAATTAAAGTTTAAACTCTTGTAGCTATTGAATATCATACATAATCCAATTACTTTTTATTCAATTAATTTAATAGCAAACCACTTTGCCATAATTACTGTTAATCCTCTGTTTTTTTCCTCTCATGCTATTTATCAATGACCTGAGAGCTATCTTAGGAGAAATCATATTGTGACATAATTACTACAGTCCCAGCTGGAACTAATCATGAAATAATATCCAATTACAAAGATTTCTCTATCTCTATACTGGTTAGAAACAGAGACAGTGAGAATTCAGTTAAAATGCTTGATTTTTTTCCCCTAACATTGAAAAGTAAGTTTTCTTGTCCTAACAACATCATCAACACAAATTCTAAACCAAAAGAAATAAAATTAAACCATTACAGAGTATGAGAGCCCTCTATTAACACATAGCTCTCCAACTAACAGTAAACAATCATTTGGTATAAAGTCCAAGGCAAAGGCATAAATGTTAGGGATTGTTTTGAATATAACTTATCACAAAGTTCTGCAAGGGAAGTGTTTTAGATTTTGAACTTTTAGAATATTGGAATATTTACCTGCATTTCATTAGGTATCTTGGTGTTCATATCCAAACCTAAACATAAAATCAATTACTATTTACATATACTTTGTATATGTAGAATAAAAGCAAGTTTTGCATGTGAGGTTGTGTGTGTGTGTGTGTGCATGTGCAAGCGCGCATGAGCACATGTACATGTATATGTGTTCTATTAGGAGGGTATAGAATATTCATACGTGAGCAACTGCATATGTGTCTGAGAATGCTTATGCCCTTAAATGAGTGAATGCATGTTCAAGTTAGAAGTTAACCTCAGACATTTGTCAGGAGATGTCCATATTGTTTCTTAAAACAAGGATCCTGGTATGTAGAACTCACCTTTTAGAATAGAATGATAAATCATTTAATCCTAAGGATCTGCCTGTATATTTATTTCCTCAACCTTGGGATTACAATTGTGTCATCAGCCTAGTGTCTCTGATTTTTCACATAGATGTTGGGATTAAAGTCAAGTCCTCACTCTTGCATAGCAAGTATTTTAATGATTATACCATTTCTCTACCCCTCAAGGATGTTTTATACTCATTTTTTAAAAATGGTTCTACACATAAGACAGAGGTTCCTGGTGTAGAATGTTCTATTTTATGACATTGTGGTGGTAGCTTAAAATTTAGAATTTGGAAAATTTTGAATTAAAAATTTTCAGATTAGGAATGCTGAATTCATATATAAAAACGTGGGAGGCTTAATTAATTCCCCTGTTCTCACATTTCATTTGTAGTAACATCCGTAACAAGAGGCCATGAGAGCAATGCAAGTTTATTCTTGAGGTTTATTAATAACAATTGTCAAAAAATGAATTATTTCTTTTTCATCTTTGTGTGCATTTATCATTCAAAGCACATAAGGTCACAGAATATCTATAATTCTATTCTGCTATTATTTTCTTTTTATCTGAATCATTGCTATCATTCACAATTCCTCTATAATCATATCAAAAGTTGTATAAAAATATCATTTTATGGGTGATGCTTACTCTGCCAGTTTCTACTTTTGAACATTATAATATTTCTGTATTTTTTTTTTTGGATTTTTCGAGACAGGGTTTCTCCATAGCTTTTTGGTTCCTGTCCTGGAACTAGCTCTTGTAGACCAGGCTGGCCTCGAAGTCACAGAGATCTGCCTGTCTCTGCCTCCCGAGTGCTGGGATTAAAGACGTGCGCCACCACTGCCCAGCTTGTATTTTTATTTTTATGAAAATGGTTGTTACTCATCATTTTGTGTATTTGTTACATTTCCTCTAAGTAAGGAATGCTGTATCAGAGTTCTTAAGAACTCTAATTCTTTCTCAGATGTAGAAAAAGATGTTTCCAAAAGGTTCTTCCAATTCACTTTCCCACCAACTCCAGGAAAGGCCAACCCTCTATGTGCTAATTTGTAAGGGGTTGTCTAATGAAATCAGTCACAAGCATTATCATAGTGTTACTGCTTTTGCTGTGTTCAAAGAAGCATCTAACTTACATCATCATTATTTGCAGAGATTCTTCTGTGTAAATCTTAGGCTAAGTTGTACTGTGAAATAAACAACACTGATCCACAAATCTTGGTGCCTTATAAAATAACAACCATTGCTTCTACAGTTTCTGTTTAATATTTACTTCAGTCTAAGACTAGACTGATGGAGGAACCCTTACCTGGAACACTATTAAGTTCATGACACAGGCAGGAAAAAAAATGAAACAAAAACAAGAGAAAGAGAAACAAGGTGAAGTTGTGCAATGCTGGCAAGGCTCACTTCCTCAGGAAACCAACTCACATTTTGATTAAGGTCATCATGTGGCTCAGCCTAGAATCCATGGAGTTAGGTATGTATTTTTTCTACAGGGAGAGATTGCTGGAAGGAATGGAAATATTCTTACCATGCCACCTCATACATTAATTATGTTCTACATTGAAATCAGAAACAATGTCGTTTGCATTCAGTTCTCAAACGTTTAAAGATAGGGAGCCCTGATCATTTGGTAGACCGTTAATAAAAATAAATGAACAATCTCGTTATCATGTCCCTTATTTTACTGGTAACATGGTAACATAATTGGTGGTGTCTATGTTCCTCCTTTTTTAGTTTTGCAGGCAAGTAAAGATCACGTTTCACTTAGATAACCTGAATTCCTCTCATTTGTGATTCAAGACTTTGAGTGATTTACCTATTAGATTAGAGCCAACTTCATGACCTGTGATTTAATTTATATTCCACATTGCCAGTCACATGATTCATTTGGTACTGACATTTAACTTCCTTTTTTCCCTGGGCTATCAAACTCAAGTCTCCAGGGTTGTGTATGCCGTCATTTTGACATTTTAGACACTGAAAACTTTTGTGAATTCCTCGTTCAGTTTATTTTTCATTGTTTATATACACTATCACATTCTGGATCCAGGAGTCTAGGGGTAGTTTTGACGGAATTTCATATAGACAGAGATATAGGAAAAGGGGGCTGGACTCTCAAAGGAGGGACTATGACCCGTACTCACCCATTCTTATGAGAGAAAGTCAACAAGTTTGGTCTTGAGCATCTCATGAAAGCAGTCACAGCTGCTTTGATAAAGATGGTAATGATTGTTACATTCAGTGGACAATGTTCCACAATACTTTATAGAACAAAGATGAGCATAGCATCCATTATGAGCTTACATTTAGGCATCTGTTCATGTTTCATATTCATGGCAACAGTAAGAATTCTATGGGAAAACCATCGATTGAACATGACGTGGCACAGAAAATAAACCAAGCAATAGCACTGTGGTGTTCTCGTCTTTTAATATATAAAGGTTAAGTTGGTGCTCAATATAGAACAATCTCCACTATTGTAGCTGAAGGATGATGTGTATAAAACATCAAGTTACTAGACTGAAATATGAACAATGTAAGAAAATAATTAAAATATTAATACTTTTTATTACTAATTCCTATAGAAGTGCATCAAATTGTATAATAAAAAACTTTGAAGTCACCAGTTTAATAAATAAATAAGGGTTATAATATTTTAATAAGTGTTTCTAGACTATGTGAGTCTATTTGAAATTCATTATCTAAGAAACGTCAATGCTACATGCACTCATAATTACCAAAATACTTAATTTTGGAAATTAGAGATTGATTCATAAACTTAAAGCACAAATCATCATTACTATGAATCAATTCAGGCTAGATGTGTTATAGATGAAAATAAGCTTTATTGAGTTTTCCCCCTAATGCGTAGATCTTGACAAATAACAAACTTCCTTGAATATGTATACTTGGTGCTTCTGCACTTGGTTGCTAATTGTTAAATATTGAGGAAGTTCTAATATGTATGTATTCCTTATTTTCTTAAACTGAATGCTTTTTTAGGATTTGTAAATATTTACAAGCTATTTGCACTGCCATAAATTTTGTCTAAACTTTAGTAGAGAAGTCAAACATTTGTCCTGGTTTTGGGGGGGTTTAGATTTGAATAGACAAGAGACAAAACTCACAGCAGAAAAATAATTATATAATTACAAATTATTGTGTGTGCTCAACCTATATCTTTCTGGTTCAATGATGGTGGAGGATACACAAATCACTGGATCTAGTCTGAACAACACAGTACAGAGTGAAACTTAAGGTAAGTTTTAAGGTACACACTGAAAGAGAAATTTTGCTCATGCAAAGTCTCAGAGAAGCCATTTCTGATGATGCGACTTTCAAGTCAGAAACTGAATAATGGAAGAGTGTGGGAATGAAAATAGAAAATATTCCTTTTGAAAAGGAGCAATTGATGTTTGAGAAGGCCACAGAAGGGAGGATCTGAGATGTTTTAAGGAAGCCATAAGTACTCAGTTTCCCTGATCATTGAAAAGTTGTTGTCTATGGAGTAACAGAATCTTCATGGCTACAATAAGAAACATTCCTTTAGTCTGACAATAAAAACATGTCATTTAAAAACACTGATTGAGGAAACCAGCTCAGTCACTTAAGTACGATCCTAATTTGCTGCCAAACTATGCTTGCTACAAGAACCCAGGTGACAAGTGTCTGGTTTGGTGGCACTTATTTTTAATGTGCTAGTCGGAAAAGTGGAAGCAGAAGGATTCTTGAGACTTTCTGAGAAGCTAACCTCACTTGGTGAATTCCAGCTAGGGAGAGACTCTTTCCCACCAAAAATGCAGTAGTCCTTGCGGAATGATACCAAGGCAGTTCTCAACATTCACTCACATACATGTGCACTTGCCTTCCCACATACACATACACAGATATGCACACAATAAAATAATAAACAAATAGAAAATTAATTAAAGGAAATTATATCATTGAATGTTTATTAAAACACTTGAATAATATAGAGATCTATATGGAAACTGGTTAAATTACCCAAGTCTTTTCTGCATGATAAGGTGCACACACACTTTCAATGAGTAAAAATGAGTGTTTATGATTTAATAACAGACGTGCATGTCAGTTGCCGTGACTCTCCATTTTCCTGTGCGCTGAAGTCATATCATTTAACAGTATCCATTTTGTGAGCCCATATGCAGGGCATTAGCTCTCTACAGAAACTGTTTTCCCACACTCAAAACCAGTAATGTTATTGATTGCCTAGACTTGCAAACAGTACTAATCCATTTCAAACCATCTTCCATTAACTAAAACACATGATACAGGACAAGGCTAATGTCAGTGGTGTGGAAGTATACTTTTTCTACGATGGAAGGCAGAATCTGTGTGTTGACCTTGTCTGGGTGAAGCTGAGGTTTATTCCTGATGCCTATCAATCTATACACCAAAGGGAAAAAAAAATTGATCAGTACTGAGCATGCAACAATAAATTCCACTTAGTAACTGCAAAAAAAGGATACATTTACAAGTAATGTATATAATCTTATAAATAATCTGAATGTTAAAATTCCAGACAATATTTAGGTACTTTACTTAATTTCCATAAATATAACAACTTAAAAGTGGATTTTAAAACTGGCATCAAAAGTTGAAAGCTCTAGAACTGATTAGGATCACAGTAAAATTTATGTAAGTGTGGTGCATACAGTAACTAGGTACTCTGCATGTGGGCAACAGTTGTGTAGCTTGGTCTGTTTGTGGGACTCCTGGCAGTGTGAACAGGATCTATTCCTGGAGAATGACCTGGCTTTTTGGAGCTCATTCCCTATGGTGGGAAGCCTTGTTCAGTTTTAGTGCAGTGGGGAGGGACTTGGTCCTCCCTCAATTTAATGTGCCAGGCTTAGTTGACACACCAAGGGAGGCCTTACTCTTTTGGAGGACTGGATGGGGGGGGGTTGGTTGTGGAGAGGAAGGAAGAAAAGAGTGGGGGGTAGAAAAAACAAAACAAAAGAAAAAAGAATGAATAGAACTTAGTGCTTACTGTAGAGTAAATTCTAAATAAATGCCATATTTACAGGGTATTAGAAAATGCAATTTTCTTATAAAAAGTCTAATGTCTAAGCTTAATGAATTTTCTAATATAAGTAAGTCAGATTGTTATCACACAGGCATATTTAAAACGTACATTAGGAAATAATGGACTTTTTTCAAATCTTGACTAGCCATATATATATATATGTTATTAAGATAATGAAATCTTTCAGTACAAAAAGGATAAAGCAATGCACTTAGGCCACATTTCATAAGTTTCAGATTGAAAGTCTGTGTCCTGGATTAAATTCATGGTCTCTTTCCACAACTCCATTCTGGATATATTATGTCACCCCTGGCATTTGCTAAAACGTAATAATGAACACAATCACAGAGACAGACAAATGTGAACTCATACAAGATTTTCTGTAACTATAAAATGTATTGAAGAAATTAGTATATAGTTATATAAAAATCATATTGTGTATGTGTGTACTGTACATGCATGCATGCATTGATGTGTTTTTTGTGTGCAAGAGAGGAAGATGGATCTTTTGTGATCACTTAGTGCATCATCAAGCAAGGAGTCAGTGCATGTGATTATTAATGGAAGGACTCTGCTAGTGAAAACCTCAGAGGATAAATCTCTGCTGTGGACCAGAGGACCTCATGCTCCTCAACCTCATTCCTCTCCTTAACAAGGACCTGACTTTGTCAGAAAGAGAGTCTTGATGCTTTTCTGAGGTAGAAGGTTATTTCTCAAGCTTGCTTTATTGATGGCTTATCTTCTATGTGACATCAGAGTTCTGCCAAACATTAAATTATGTAAAGAACAAGAAAAACAGAATGCAACTGCATTAAGAATAAGGTCGGCTAGGATGTGTCAGGAAAGGACATTGTGGCTAGCCTGACAACCTGAGTTTCATCAACATTGTGGGAAGGACAAACTCTGCCAAGTTATCCACTGACTTTCAAAAGCACACTATGGCAGATAAACATGTGCATACACTTCAATCAATCAATCAATACATACATACATAAATGTGTTTTTCTTTAAGAAGAAACCATAGTCACCCTTTGCTTCTACATGACAAGGATTAGATGGTTAATGTAGGTGTAAGATATAGGTACATGCTTTATGTGTAAAGAGAAAATGATAGAAAATATTGGTTTGCCCCAAAGCAACCAGTTTTGTTTTGTTTTGTTTTGTTTTAAATGGTGCCATAAAGTTTGCAATGAGCTTGTAGTTTAGGTGAACACCTCATCTACTGAGCATTGTTGAAGTTCCTCACTTTTAGAATTTAAGGATGTCATGAGGGACACTGGAGCTGATACTGATGAACACTCATCTCTCATAGACACACTCAATGGGTGGTAAGTGTGAGAGAGAAATAACAAGGGCAGAAGTTGTGAGTGCTGTAAACGGTGAGGAAAGACACATTGTTGGAACAGTACTCTACCGGATGTTCTCCTATCTTCTGAGTCAGTTCAGATAGCCCTGTGCATCTTTTCAATAGCATGCGAACATCTTGTGTTTAGAGAATCCCAGGCAGAAGAGGACACTAGTTCCTAGTGCTCCTGGATGGCACTAGGGAAACCAGGGAAGTCAAACATGCATGCTTCTCTCTTCAACCGAGGGGTCTATAAGCCTGTTTCTGCCCGGAAAGCAGGGCGTGGATGTCATTTACTTGCTGGTCTGAGCTATCTGAAGGGCTTGTGTACACCTGAATGCCCCAGACTATTATGATCTTTCCCAGACCCTTCCTCCCCATATCTTTATCCTGATCATCACTTCTCAGTCCACAGAACCCACTCTGATGGAAAAGGTCACAGGTACTGTGCAAAGACAATGTGGTTAAGCCTTAAGCTTTATTCTGGTCCTTGTCACCAGGAAACTTGCTTTCTAGTGTTGTACTGTTTCTAAATAAGTCAACAGTAAGCTACCTGGGTCTGACTCTAGAGGTTTAAACTAACACTGGCTAACTTAATTGTGTTGGAACAGACTTTCTTACCTCATGCAGATCATTATTCATGGCTCAAGAGCCACACGTTTGCAGGGCCCCCTCTCCAGGCTAAAATAATTTCAGATTGATTTCTAAGAACAATAAAGTTGTAGAAGCCAAACACCTTTGTGCACAGAGATAAGTACTGGAGAAGCCAGCAAAAGATAAACACACAAAGGATCTCTCCCAGAGGGGAAGAAATTTGGCTGTTTACTCAGAATGTTGGGGAGAAATGTAGTTTGCTCTACCAGGAAGCCTGGAAATGCTTTGTTACCTGCTGAGCTAGGCTCTACCCAGGTTTCCCAGAATATCGTGTTTGTTTAGCCCAGACTTTTCTCCGTGAAAACCTTGAGCATTATCTTTAGGCCATAGAACTCATCCTGTGATAGATGTCGTTTGAACTTTACACAGCCGAAATGACTTCTGTGTTATCACAGGCCAGGCTAAATCCCTACTCTCGCAGGCATTATGTGTTCATCAGGCATTTCCCCTGGACCTTTATCTTGAGCATCATCTTTACGTCAACAAGAACTCATCTTACAGATGGAGCTGTAAGAACTTTGTGAAGAGCTTTATTGAGAACATGTTTTAAGTTCGCTCAGACTCATGAGACTGAGATAGTTGTTATTTAAAACGGTTTAAAAATTGTATTATCCATAGATATGGCAATAATGAATGAGTTGAGGGCTGGCTCTGACCCAGCACGGGTTACCTAAATGAGTTTTATTTTTTTTTTCCTTAACAGAAATCTTTTGTCAGCTGTAAAGCTGGTAGGGACCTTCTACAGCATGATTGTAAAAGCGGCTTCATTATTTAGCATTAGGACAGATTTGAAGCAAATTTTTATCTTAGTTTTATATATACTTAAGGTTTACACACTTAAAGTATTTATAATATTTGAAGTTTAAGCTTCATATTTTCTTGGTTACCCATCTTTGTGCTAATGACTGCTCATCAATAGTCTACAGATAAACCTCCTTTTAGTATTGAAGTATAGAGTCGAATTTGAATTCACCAAAGATGAGGACTATTCTAGAGATGGAAAAGAATTTTCCTATAGAGCTAAAATGAGATAGTTTTGGCTCTCCAACTTCAACAATAACAAAAATAGATGATTGGGAAGGTAGATGGAAAACTGGGAACGTAAACCCTGCTTTGAGCAGACTATGTTATTCCCACACCATCCGTGATATTAGAGAAGCACGTGCTCATACAAAAGGAACAGGGCTTTCTGAAGCTTCATTTCTGGCACTCAAACAAGATTCTGTCTTTCAAGCCCTCAGATTTCTTCAGAAGTTATTGATTTGTCTAGTCTAGTGTTGATAAGCTACACAGTTCCTAATTCAGACACAGAATCATTGGAATTGAGAGTTATTAAAGATGTGCATGCTTCACTTTTTAGGTTACATTATTAAATATCGCTTCTCAGACTCAGGGATCCACCCCTCCTTTCCACCATACCATAGAAGTTTAAAGAATAAAAGTGTACTTTACATTGATTTTGATCAAACATTTGCCCTGGGTCGTCCTGGATGGCGGGGTCATTGCAGCAATTATAAAACAGAATCCCCCAGCAGACCTTTCATCTACTTGTAATATAAAATCAATAACATCTAAACAGGGCTGAGATGCCATTTTAATGCTTGCCAAAGAGCATTTAGACATCTGAGCTGCCTCAGATGTGGTTTCAAAATCCATTTTGAAAACAGGGACAAAGATGTTCTTGTCTTATTTGCAGACCGAAAACCCACTTATTCAGTCAGGTAGACAATGGATCTAATGGCTATATATGATAACAAATATCAATTGAACCAAAGTTTTTTTTTAACTTGATAATTAACGGCAACATTATTTACATATAAAATCCATAAATAATTTTGGTGTTTTGTATAACAAAATTTAAATATATTAACTGAGACAGACTAAAGCAATACTACAACAATAAATATCATTTTAAATCTCATATAAAAAGCTTAAAATGTGGCATTTATTCAATAATCAGTGATGGCTTTTTATTATTATGTCTTAAATTTTTCACATGTTAAACTTTTGTGCTATGCATTGCATGACATCAACTCATATTTAAGATTAAGACATATCAATTGAATAAGATTTGTATTTATTCTACTCATTATTAATTGCAAACAAAAATTTGAAAGCATTCTTTTGATGCTGTTTCTTTTATTTAATCAGAAATAAACACGATGAGGTCCCGCTGAGTGATGAAGGCATCACTTTCATTGCGTTTTAGTAAATTCCCTGTGTTAGGAACACGAACATCACACAATGTTTAGCACATACCCTGAAATTACACTATGAAAGTTTTTCAAGCTGCTGACCTTTCACGGAATAAGGTTAAACTAATACTACAAAATGTTCAGAGTTCCTTCAAGAGGTGCTTAGCTTCAGTGTGTGCAATTGAAAGACTCAATTAATGGCTTACCTCATGCAATATTTACACGTTTTGTAAGCAGGTCAGTTGTTAAAATAACCATTTGTGCCAAGAACATCACTACATCACAAACCAGTGAGTAGATGCAAGTCAGCCAGCTACTGTTGGAAGAGTCTCTGAATCAACTAAAACCTGGCATATACTACCCAGAAAAAGAATTCTATCATCAGTTACTATTGACATGTCACCATGAAATTTATACTGAATTACCTAAATAATGAATTATCCACATTTCCAAAGTTACTCAAATCCATTGTACATCTGCTTCTTTTAGACGACAAGGGCAATCACATCCTTAAATACTTATATGCACTAGATTTTCTTTCTTTAAATTTTGAGTAATTTACAGAGTGTAATACCTGTAAGTTAGGATGTTTTGGAAATTATGTGAGAATATTAGAGTTATCACACAAGTTACTGGAATCTAAAGAGTTCAGATGCTATAAAAGCCAATAATTATAAAAACATGAGTATTCCTATCAGTGAGCACTATACTGACTAAACTGAGAGATGCTTTCATTTGGAACAATAAGGGTGGGGGCTCTATCATAATTCTTTTTGTTTGTTTGTTTTCCTGTTTTTAAATAATTTTTGAAAAATTCTTTTACTGAGAAATATATTTTTCTCTGCTTCCTTTTCGTCATCTCCCCACCCCTTCTACCATCTCCTATGGTCCCCATGTTCCCATTTACTCAGAAAATCTTGTCTTTTTCTACATTCCATGTAAATTGGATCCATTTATGTCTCTCTTAGAGTCCTCATTGTTGTCTAGTTTCTCTGTGATTATTAATTGTATTCTGGCTTTTCTTTGCTTTATGTCTAAAAGCCACTTATAAGTGAGTGCATATTATATTTGTCTATCTGTGTCTAGGTTACCTCACTCAATATAATCTTTTCTAGATCCATCCATTTGCTGCAAATCTCAAGATATCACTTTTTCCACTGTGTAGTATTCCATTGTGTAAATTTACCACATTTTTTTTTAAATCTATTCTTCTGTAGAGGGGCATTTAGGTTGTTTCCAGGTTCTGGCTATGGCAAATAATGCTGTTATAAACATAGTTGAACATATGTCCTTGTGGCATATATGATTAAGCATCCTTTGGATATATACCCAAAAGTGGTATTGCTGGGTCTTGAGGTGGGTTGTTCCCCAATTCTCTGAGAAATCACCATACCAGGCCCCAGTCAGGGACATATATGGGAACAGGCCCAAGCCGGACCTCTGCCATAGTAGGACTGAGCCAGTGACCTCTACTAGAGCTGGCCCTAAGCAGCGACCTCCACGGGAGCAAGTACAAGGGAGTGACCACTGAGGGAGCAGGTCAAAGCCAGAGACCACCACGGAACCAGGTATGAGTCAGGGACCTTGGAGGGATCAGGCTCAAACTAGTGACCTTTATCATAATTCTTACCATCAACTATTTATTATTTTTTTAAATAATATTATCTAGTGAGAAAGATTATTAATTTTCCTAATCATGTTATACATGTTGTTATCTCTTCAACTGAAAATTGACACAAACCTTAAATTTTCTTTGAAACTATTAGCAAGTAATGCCATACACACTTAGCTTTGATATAATATATACAATATGTCTATATCATGGTACTATAACTGGAATGTTTCAAAATAAACAAGTGTTTATTTAGTGTAGTAAGGTAACATTACTCCATTGTTGGTGGGAATGAAAATTTGTACAACTACTCTGGAAATGAGTATGGCACTTTCTCAGAAAATTGGAAACCAACCTACCTCAGGACCCAGCAATACCACTCTTGGGCAAATGCTCAAAAGATGCTCAATCATACTACAAGGACATTTGTTCAACTATGTTCATAGCAATCTTATTTTTAATAGACAGAATCTGGTAATAAGCTAGATGCCTTTCAGCCAAAGAATGGATAAAGAAAATATGGTACATTTCCGTATTTGCGTACTGCTTAACAGTAAAAAACAATGACATCTTGAAAATTATAGGCAAATGGATGGAAGTAGAAAAAAACATCCCAAGTGAGTTGACCCAGACCCCGAAAGATCGAGGTATGTACTTACTCTTAAGAGGATACTAGTTGTAAAGCAAAGGATATTGAGCCTATAGTTCCTGATCTTGGAGAAGCTAAGGACCAAAGTAAACCTTAAGAAAATCATGCATAGATCAGCCTGGAAAGTGGAAACAGATAAGATTGGGAGCATGAGGGTGGGGAGAGAAAAGAGGGTGGAAAGGGAATGGGAAGGGAGACGGGAACAAGGGGAAGAGAACATGAGTGAGCGGGATAGTTGAGTTGGAGAAAGGACAGATATGTGAGAAAGGAAAGAGATATCTTGATTGAGGGAGCCATTATGGAGCTAGCAAGAAACCTAGCACTAGAAAAATTTCCAGGAATCCACAAGGATGAACCCAGCTTATAGCCTAAGCAATAGAAGACAGGGTGCCTGAACTGGCCTTGCCCTGTAGTCAGACTGATGAATATCTTAGATATCACCATAGAACCTTCATCCAACAACTGATGGAAACAGAGGCAGAGACCCACAGCAGAGCCTTGGACTAAGCTTGCAAAGTCCAGTTGAAGAGTGGAAGGAGTGAGAACATGAGCAAAGAGGTGAAGATCATGGTGGGTACACCCACTCAAACAGTTTACCTGACCAGCTAAACAGAGAAGGAACCAGCCTAGGTCCAAAGTAGTCCCTCTATATGTGGGTGACAGTTGTTCAGCTGGGGCATACTGAGGGTCCACTGGCAGTGGCACCAGGATTTATCCTTCCTGGTTATACTGGCTTTTTTGGAACCTGTTCTCTTTGGATGGATACCTTGCTCAAACTTGATATAGAAGGGAGGGCCTTAGACCTTTCCCAAAGCAATTTCCCTTATCCTCTCTGAGGATTGGATTGTGGTGAGGTTGGGGGAATAGGTGGAGGGAATGGGTAGAAGAGAGGGAGTGGAAACTAGGATTGGTATGTAAGATGAAAAAAGAAAAGTTGGTTTCCTTTTTTAAAACAAATAAAAATAAAAAAATTATAAAAATAATTTTCACAGAGTTTACAACTTTAAGTTTTATCGCTATTCTTTGAATCTTCATACTGCTTTGAAATATCAGATACAATAATATTTAGAATGCAGCAAAGGAAGTTTAGTGAGAGTGGTGAGAAACACGTGAAAGCAAGTGTTCCTTACTTAATGAAATTTCTTTAATACATATAGCATTTCTACAGATGTTATTTACTGCAGCTTGTAATTTAAAATATAGAAAACATAGTTTTTTATTCATAAAACAATAAAATTTCCAGTGTTTAAATTCTTGAAAGTGACTGTGTGAGTTCTATCATTAGCAACACCCTCAAGCAAAGAGGAAATACTCAAATGGTCTCAGTGCATTTACAAAAGTGTATTGTAATGGGTAGCTTCTTCAGCAGAATTTCATATTAGAAATGTGATGGATGGCAACAGTTACCAAACTGTACATTGTGTTTTAATAGCATGAAACATCACTGCACTGAAAGGAATATTTACAAGAAATATGTTAACGTTAAAAAAATAATAATTTGCCTAATGTTACATAATGCTCCAATTTTTCCCTGTACATTATCATATTTTGTCTTCATTAAATGACCCCTGGCAAGATCCATAGCAAGTATCAATAAACTTACAGAAAGAGAAGCAGAGGATGAGATGAATGCAGTAAAATATTCTCTAATTGGCTCATGCACATGGTGAGGTATTCTTACATTTTCCACAGTTATGGATCATTAAGTGAATGAAATTTGCATGCCATTTTAGGTAAAATGATGCAGGAAAGTAGTGCAGAGAATCTGATTACATATAAATTTGATAGGATCTATGTCTTAGTCAATTTTAAATATCATTCTACAATACTAAGCACTTGTTGCCTCAACAATAACATGCATATGTGTTCAGATTTGTTAGATGGTGCTGACTAGTTTTATGTCAGCTTGAACCTTAATTTAGAACTTAATTTAGATCTTATGCCTTCATAAGATCCAGCTATACTATTTTAGTAAGTGATAGATGCATAAGGTCCAGCCCACTGTAAATGGTGCCCTCCCCAACTGCCCTGACCTGGTAGCCTTGGGTTCTATAAGAAAACAAGCAAGCCACAAGGAGCAAGCCAGCAAGCAACATCCTTGCACGGCCTCTGCATTAGCTACTGCTTCTAGGTTTCATATCTGCCTGAGCTCCTGTAATAATGTCCTTGAGTGATGTACTATGATGTAGTAGTGTAAGCCAAAGAAACCCTTTCTTCCCTAATTTGCTTTTGGTCATGGTGTTTTACCATAGCAATTTTAACTCTAAATAGGACACAAATAATATAATATTGTATTTACTTTAAAAATGCATATAAATTTTAAGTCACATCAAAAGGTATGAGAGATTTCAAAAGTCAATTAAATTATAATTGTGTGATAATCACTTCATTATATACTAAAAAACAAGATATTTAAATAAATTAAAAGGTTGGCTTATTTCCACAAGTAAATAAAAAAAATAATATGTACCACATCACAATTACAAGTTAAGATGGACACTTAGATTTTATGTGGTACCCAAATGACAAGTTAAAAACTAAGGTAACTAGTGCTTTATTTTTAAAGATTTACTTATGTTTGTTTTGTGTGTTAGTGTTTGCCTGGATGTTTGACTGTGCACCTCAGTTCCTGAGTGGTGTAAGAGGTCTTTCTGACTATGTGTTTCTTTCATTGCTTGAATAAAGAAACTGCCTTGGCCTTTTGATAGGGCAGACTTAGATAGGCAGAGTAGACAGAACAGAATGCTGGGAAGAAGGGCAGTGTAGCAGATTACATGAAGCTCCTGTCTGAGACTGACACTGGTTAGATTCTTGTGCAGTAAGCCACGATCTCGTGCTGCTACACAGATTATTAGAAATGGGTTAGATCAAGATGTGAGAGTTGGCCAAGAAGAGGCTAGATATAATGAGCCAGGCAGTGTTTAAATGAGTACAGTTCCTGTGTGATTATTTCAGGTATAAGCTAGCCGAGAGGCTGAAACAAGGGGCCCTGCTACACCTGAGGAGGTCAGGAAAGGGTGTCATATCCCTTAGGGCTTGAGTCACAGTCTGCTGTAACCCTCTATTTATGATTGTGAACTGAATGGGTGCTCTTATGTTTTAGCCATCTCTCCAGCTATTCATTAAGGTTTATAGAATATATTAATTGAGATCCCAAAAATAATATAAAATATTTACAAGTAATAATTTCAAACACACACACACACACATTCTGTGTTTTAATACACAGTGAATAGATGAATAAATACAGGGTTTTATTTTTATCCATGTTTATATATATATATATATATATATATATAAATAAATATTTACAAGTAATAATTTCAAACACACACACACACACATTCTGTGTTTTAATACACAGTGAATAGATGAATAAATACAGGGTTTTATTTTTATCCATGTTTATATATATATATTTATATATATAATTAGTGTCCATATATATATGGACACTAATTTCTACCACTGTTGGAACCACAGACCATTGATTTGGATCCATGGTCCAGCTCTATGAAATAACATGGCATATTCTCTGAAGGTTTTGAGGCATCCTGAACTGCTACGTCAGTAGCTTTTGCTGCTTTCCAGACAAAATATTTTAAAACATTTCTACAGTGTTTTATTTAAAGGCAAAGAAAGTAGAAACCGAAGTATAAATGCCTGTTTTTAAGTAGTGACAAATGTTAGTGAGGATCTGCCCATGCATCTAATTCTCCTTATCTCAAGAAATCTGCAAGACTTGACCCTTGGGTCAACAGGATAAGTTAGAGCTGGTTATGTATATGAGCTCCACTGCTCAGTCAAATCTTATTGTGATTCCGATCTGCGTGTGCTTCCACAACTCTGTTATGGTTCGTTCCTCAGATCACCTCTGTTTACTGTTGGCTCGATAGTCACATCTGCTTTCATAAACTCAAATTCTGTGGCTTCTCTCTGCTTAGTCATGTTTTCCTCTTTTGTTTGTATTTTTGCAGTATGCCTAGCCTGGGCAGCTGCTTTAACACATGAGTCAGTCACTTGGCAGGAAGTACTTCAAGTCCTCTTTCTTTTCTGCAAATTACATTGCTTGAACCTAGCATGCAAAAATCACACAGTTCAATTTGCTATTTTAAAGCCATTAATAATATCACCTCATTATCATTTTTAATCTATGATTATGGATTAGAGTTAAGTTTGCATTATGTCTTAAGTCATTTATGCTATATACATTTATTTGAATAAGATGAACATTAAAGGTATACAAAAATAGAATTTGCTGCTGTCTAAAGAGAAGGGTGAAGCAAACAAGGTTTTGAGTCAGATGTTATGAACCATGGAAGAAGGTACATGAAGGGAACAAATAACCAAAGCCAACTAACTCCTTCTGTGACTGGTTTTAGTCTGAATTCCTCCATCTCTAAAACAGAAAGCCCATAATTTTAGATGACAGCTAATCCTGCCTTTGACCCAAAAATCATACAGTTAAATTACATGTAAATTTTAACTTTCATTCTGTTGATAAACTTTGCAGAATAGAGTTTCCAACATTTGTTTATATTTCTTTTAGTTGACCATTTCTGCTACAATCAGGACTCAGGTGAGAAGCAAATGAAAATAGTGCAGTTATATCAAAATAATATGCAGCAGCCCTCAGGGTTAGAAATACTCATTGAAAGTGGGTTGACTAGTATAATTTCTAACTATATTCTAAATGCTTATATGCAGGGACTTCAGAATTGAATCAGTGATTAAAAGACTTTGATGTTTCTGTGGAGGACTTTCATTCAGTTCACACAACCTACATGACACCTCAAAATAATCTCTAACTCAGGATCCCAGGGAACCAAAGACCTGTTCTGGCCTAAGAAGGTTCAAGATATGTACATAGTACACATACATTTGGGAAAAACACTCCCATGCACATAAAATTAAATAAATACAAATCAAGCCATTAAGAATAAATATAAAAGTTGAACTCAGGAATTTGAGAGAGAAGAAATGGGAAGTGCACAGAAATCACCATGTAAAGGACATGGGGTCACTAAATAAAGTGGGAGACAACAACCCAATTAGACTTCATACACCACCAAGTAAAACCTCCAGTGACAGGAATGGGTTACATCTTGTTGAGTTATTGGCCAAATGGTTCTATAGGCTACTCTATTCTAACATCAAAGGCTATTGACAAGCCTATTGATGACTTTTCATAAACTTTTTCCAGCCATATTTCTGAAGACACAGCTCATTGAACATGAAGACATTGAGCTGTTGCCCAACTAGAAGCATCCCCCTATGAAGCTCTGCTTGCAAGATATACTGGTACCATGGTGGCACAAATGTTATTGGAGTAGCATGCCATTTGTGTCTGATTTAAGCCTTCTCCATGATATTGATGGAACTCATACACAACACTGCTAAAGTGTCAGGAAACTAAGACTAAGGCAGGTCATGGGCCTAGGGGGAAACTATTATTCTGCTAAAGAAACATAGCAATAAAATAATTTCTAATGGAATATTGCTGTGATAATAGATTTAAGTGTTGCTCAATCCTATTCAAGAAGCTTCTTGTGTTAGATGGTATAGAGATCCACAATTGGACAATTTGAGGAGACAGATTTTGAAGCATTAAGTCCTAAATGAGTGTCTTTAGCAAATATGTCTTCTCAAGCCTCAGGGATCTATGTGAAAAAGAAGACAGAAAGATTTAAAGGCTTGATGTGGTGGGTAACTCCAAGGTAACATTATTTCCATACACAACAGGAATGACATTCAAATGAACTCAGGACAGCACACACAAGTTATGAACAGGCTGATGCATACAAATTCCTAGCACTGTAAAAAGGAAGAGGACCTGGTTCCAACATTAACAAAGAAGAATCTATTCAAAGAAGGCGCCTGTCATGATCAGGAGTAATTGAACAACACAAGGTTTTCTCTTTGTGAGTGTGTGTGTGTGTGTGTGTGTGTGTGTCTGTGTATGTCTGTGTAATAAAAACAGTTCATGAATTTGAGAGGGAGTGGGAGAATATAGCTGGAGTTGGTGAAGAGGAAGTGGTAAAAACTTTAATACAGTCTTTATTATGAAATTCTATAAAAGGAATAAATACACTTTGAGATTTTTGATATAAAATTTATATGTACAATATGTCAGGAAGGTATGTCAAATAGCATTTTTAAGGCTTTGTCGTGGAATAAAAAACATTAAATTCCATGGTGGTTTATAGGACAATATATTTAAGTTCTGTTTCCTTATAGTTAATATTGATGTTGTATTAGACATACTGCTTGACAGTTGTTATTGTTTAGATGTTATATTTGTTGGACTATTCTTAGAGCACTAACTAATATGTGCCTGCCTACATATTATCACCCTATTTTATTGTTATCAAATATTGCTTTACTTTATCCATGGCTGTATGGCTTAGAAATTTAATTTACTACAAAACTTTGTACTGAACCAATTTTTTTGT
>NC_022024.1:6118110-6155617 GCF_000317375.1 Microtus ochrogaster
GTATAGTAGAAAATCTAAGGACAGTGGGCATTAGATGTGGTCAGCTGTTCCTGAAGCCTTTCATTGTTTTAGTAGCAAGAAGAGTTCTAAGGGAGGCCTATAACATGTACCATGGAGATACAGAGATTAAACATAATGTACCTTTCACTATTAGAAGAATGTCCATCCATTAAAATAAATAACTTTGTTGAGAAACCTGGCCGACTATGGAAGAAAAGAGTTTTCATGACTTCGTTGAGATTTAGAAATCACTATGTGTTATGGACTTTAATCACTCTCATTCTTCATACAGACAACTGCAAATTACTTTGGCCACGAAATAATCTTTCTTCTTTAAAATTTGAGATATCTTACCAAATCTGGTACTTTTAATCACTAGTACAACTGGCTACTAATGATTGACTGTTTCGTTAAACTAATTTAAATAAATTCCAGCCAAATTCCAACCATTATTACTCATTTTTTTCACATACCTTGGGGATTTCTATCAGGTGCAATTATTGATGTAGCATTATTATAAACAGAAGGATTAAATCACATAATAAACTGGGTATAGTACAGCTTTGAAACCTTCTGGGTAATTGTGTACAACCTCAATTACAATATTTGAATACCCTCTCCTTCTTCATATTTGAAGTAATCACATTAAAAAATCTCTTTTCTAAAATATTCTAAGACTTTTATTCTCATGTCAGAAAGAATCTGCACCATTTTTGAGTATGAAAGAGGCAAACAGATAATTTAATTTCCTACTTGTTTTATCAGAATATACACAAAAACTATGATAGTCTACCTGTAGAGTACATATGGATTTGATTACACTATGTATTTGATTAAAAAAGTATATTAAACCATATTTATAGCATTGAATTGCTTAGAATATAAATGCAGTTAATACATATTTATCGTTTTAATTTCAGAATATTCTTACCATGAGTGTACTCACTGCAAGCGTTACCTTCAAGAGCTCTGTAAATAATAATGATAGCATTCAGACTGCATTACTTCCCACCCAGATGATTTCCTTTAGATTGAGTTTGTTCTCTAGACATCCCGTATCTAATATGTCTCATTATGAAGTAGTAGAAGTTAACATTTTAGCATACAAATAGGCAATTCAAGTTACTTAATTACGGCAACCATTGCTGCCACAGAGCAGAATCTTGTCTTTCATACGCTGCATTAGTGCGCATGCGCGCATTTGAGTATATTTATACGTAGCATGTAAATGGAAATTCTTACAGAGTTTTCAATACCATGCTGAGTCACTTGGAACTGGAGTTACAGGTGGTTGTGGACCACATGATGTAGGTCCCAGGAAAAAATCCTAAGTTTTTTTCTAAGAATAATAAGTGCTCTTTCTTGCAAACTGGGCCACCTCTCTAGTCACTAAAATGAGAGACTTGATCACTGTAGAAACAGAAGTGTGAGATGTTCCCAACTAATAAAATTGTTAAGGCCCTCTGAGCATGTCTTAAAGATCTTTCTCACTCTTCTCCCCACCTCCCTCCCTTCTCCCTTCCCTCCTACTTTCCCTCCTCCTTTTCTCTCTCCTTTTCTCTCCCTTCTCTCCTCCTCCTTCTCTCCTCTCTCTCTCTCTCTCTCTCTCTCTCTCTCTCTCTCTCTCTCTTCCAACACTTCTATAATTTTTCTTCTTTATCTCTCTGACTTCTACAATGGGGTATTTCCATTTAAACTCACTGAAAATACTTTTAAATCTATCTTTTAGTGTCTTTTAGAACCATTGGTTGTGCTAGATCATATTGTTTAATTGCCAAGTTTTATGAATCTCCTGGATTTTCTGTTGTTATTATGTTTATTTGAAGTTTTTAAATGTTTTTAATATGTAGTTTACTTTGCATGTCTTTATGTTTGTGTATTGTGTGCATACCTTTTGTGCAAGGATATCAGAGGAGGGCATTAGATTCCCTAGAACCATTTGTTAGCCACTAGGTAGGTGCTGAGATTCAAAACCAGGTCCTCTGCAAGGTCACAAAGTATCTTTAGCCACCCTGCTGTCCCTCTAGTCCTTGATTTTCTGTTTTAGGTTAAGAGAAGACAGTTGACATCATTTAACAGCTGGATTAAGTACTTTATCACTCTATAACATCCTTCATTGTCTCCTGATAATGTTTATTACATATTATAGATATTTATATTTATTATTTTTTGTATATAGTTGATTCAGGAATTCCACAGCATATGTGTGCTTGATCAGAGAAGAGTCAGTACTTTTATCACAAGGGTCTTGTGATCAAACTCAAGTTTTTAGGCTTAGCAGTCAATAACTTTACCTGCTGAGCCATCTCCAAAATTTCAATAATATATTTTAATTATCACTTTTAAAAAATTTGTAGTTTCATGATGTGTTACTGTGAGACATAAGTAAAAGATTTTATACATACACTAGTTTACTTTAATCTATTGAATTTTAGCTTTACACTCAGAAACTTTATTTACATCCATATGCATAAAATAACGTGTTGTCGTGATAACTTAAATATTTCACTTATTATTTATCCATTAACTAATTACTACAGCTCTAATAATTTTAATGCATTGACAATTAACTTTCCTTCTATAATTAGAGATGACTCATGCAACATCATTGCCAAGTTAGGATTTTCTATGTCTGTATTCTTATTTTTATAATGAGCTTTACACTTTTGTTTATTTTCGTGTTTGTAGAGATTATTCTTCTACTTAAACTGAAGAAATCCCTCCAGAAATTCAATAGTACAGACCTCATGTTTGTTTCATCTGTGTTTGTTCAGGATAGTTTTTACCTTTCCCCATTCCTGAAAAACAGACTTACCAATATACTTAGTTGGCCACTTAGCCCTTAGTGCATCATTGACACTAGTAGCTTTTGTCTATATCAGATATGTTTCTTGATGGTTCGTGGGTGCCAACACTGTAAACAGTTCAGAACACACACCCATTATGTTCTTTCCTATATATACATATATAACTATGAAGAGTTTCATTTTATAATTATGCACACTAGTATTTTAACAGCATTAATAGAAAAGAATTACATTTCTCTCTAAAAGGGATTTTGTGGATATGCTTCCCTATCTCCTCCATCTCAAAATAGGATTTAACTTTTTAACTTTGTTTTTAAAAACATGCACATTTTTGACTCTATACAATTGAACTTGGCTTGGTCTCATGCTCTTGGCACATAGTACCAGAGTTAATCTGTCTTTTCAGGTTGTCTACAGAACTATTGAACTCTTTGTTAATCTTTCTGATTTTTGGAGGTTATTTTTTTCCTTTCATTTTACAGTATGCCAATTCTTTCCTTTATCTGACAGTGCAAATAAGATAATTACATGAAGTTACTTATCATTCGGTTACTGCACCTCTCTCTTTGGCCAGTTACTGACATTTTATTTCTTTCCTTTCATGATGCCATGCATATGGTATCTATTTGAAAACCACAATAAAAATTTAAAAAAAAGACAAAAATTAACCACGAAATATTGACTTCAGTCTTTAAATATTGGGTTCAGTTTGATACCCTGAGCAAGCAGCCTATTCAGAAGCTTTGGAGTTTGTAACATGTTCCCTTAGGCTTAGGAGATGAAGTATAAAAAACAAGATCTATCACAATGTTTATTATGCAAGAAGAATAGGCTTAGCATTTGGTTCTGTAGTTCATGGTCAGGAGCCTAGAATGACTAAAGCAGACTTGTTGAGGTATCTGCACTTGGAGATCGGATTCTGTAATGGCAGAGGCCAACCTAAAAGATGAGTACCTGGAGAGAAAGAGTTGCTGGCACTGGGTTTGAGAATGGGTATAGAGTTTAGGCCTAGTCGTGGTATAGGTCTGAACACTGGTCTATGGAAAAGCTTTTGAGAGCAACCATGATATCTATTTCACAGCAAAACTTGAGCTGTACTCATCACTCTATATTGATTGATTAATGTATTACTGCATTACTTTTATAGTTGTATAAATTAAATATTGAATTTTAACATTTTTGCCCTTTATTAACCTCAACTATTCTCCTCCCTTTTCCCAGAAAGCACCACCCCTACTTTTCTGTCTCCTTTTGGTGTAACCAACTGAGTTTAATTGAAGTCCCCTGAGTGCCGGGAGAGATCATTTACTGAAGTGAGGATAACATAGGCATGACTATACCACTGAGGAAAAAGACATCCTTCTCTAACATTAATTGCCAGTATTCCTTTAAGGGAAGTAGTGATGAATTGTTGACTGATCCAACCTTCTACAACTTGTATGCGTCAATCATCACAGTAACAGTTAGTTCATGAGTTTCATGTCTATGTCAAATCCAGGAGAAATGCTTTTGCTTCACATATACTGGCTGTTCCTTTTTTTTTTTTTTTTGTCTTTTCTTGAAGTTTTCCCTTATAAAGCTCATCTAGGAAAAAAAAAAAAACATATTAATACTTGATCTTCACCAGAGTATAAATGATGATGTTGTAAATATCCTGATTATTAAACATTTTTATTTCAACTTTAAAATCACGGAATAATTGATTGAATATGTAAAACTATTTCCAGTTATTAGATTTGTTATTAAAAGTGGACCCTTAAATTTCACAACTGTCAGATATTTTGGATATAGACTTGAACAGAAATATAGGTTACATTTTATCCAGGGTCTCCTAATTTCATATCAAAATGTGTGGCTTTTGTCAGTAATCCAATTTATCAATTAGTCCTACAGCTCTGTTGAGGGAACAAAGATATTAAGCAAAGACTGCTCTTTAATCTGTGAGATTCCCTGTGGCTATTTCATGTGTTGCCAGGTTCACAGATTGACATCTTATTATAATCCTACATAGGAAGCAGGAATTTTAACAAGGGTTCGATACTTTGATCTGGAAAAGAGATGACTGAATTAGTCGTCTTTTTACCTTAGTGAATATTGGTATTTCCTAGAAAGCTGGAATTATTACTAGTGATACTTTTAACTGAATCATTCATTTTGTAATGGAGGGATTCAACCCAGGAGGTAAATACTTGAGGGAGATCTATTAATCTTGTACCAAAACCACCATTCTGAATGCATTTCCAATAACATAAATAACACAATCAACCACAATGTGAATTTTCTCTATGAATGCTATTTCCTAATTTAAATATTCCACTGTTGTGAGACTTTTCCTGGGAAAATATCTCTTTGGTCATGATATGGTACCAAAGAAACTATTTCACCTAGGTGTCTCTTGGTACATCACTGAGTTTATTAAGGTTACTTAGAGTGTAGTTAAAGGGTTATAGATGCATAAACAATTCAAAGGCACCAGTGATACTGAAAAGCCAATTGTAACATGGGTGTTTGTAAGTTTCATTTGTTAACATCAGTAAATCTGATGATTTTCCACCCTCTCTCAAGAAGGGATTGTTTCAATTCTGAGGAAATAATAATTGAACATTTAAGAATATACATTATGATCATCTAAATTTTGAATTAGCAATATGTTTGTGCTTTTAACATTATAAATTCTAAATAAATATTACTAAACAAAAGAAGCTTTATCACAAAATATGGCACCCATTAAGAACTTAAGAAAGAACATACTAACTTAAAAATAGAATAATCTCTTAAAAGCTAAAAGTTTAGCTTTCATATTTAATATATATATATATATATATATATATATATATATATATATATATAAATAACAAGGAAAAAATAATTAATAAATAATGATAAGAATACTACCAGCTGTGGCCAGTAACTAAGCAGTTTAATGTCACCTACACTGAATCTCAGGGCTTCTTACTGACTCTAGACTTACTCTACTTCAGATACAGAATGCATTGCCCCTCTTATTTTGCAACACTGTTTCCTTTTGATATTTCATCTCTTACATATTTGGATAAGGGGGAACAGAAATGAAGATTTAAATAAAAGTCAAAATACATATCAATCACTAACATTTTCTTATGAACACATTAATGGCAAAATGATAACAAAACTGAGGCATACTATTTGATATATGATGGAAAATATTAGCTATAGAAAACTTTTACTCTTTCAAGTATATTTTATGTATGACTATGCAAGTATTGTATTAAAATATGATATATTACTGATCTCTAATTATAGACTAATGTTTCAATAGATTTAAATTTTCATGCCTTTGAATTACTTGTCAAAAACATCAACAACAAATGTGAGCACAGAATTATTGGCACTAACTATGGTTTGTTTTGTTTCAAATTTGTTTGTGTTTGAAGAACTTTGAAAAACTTTCTCATATGAATAAGGGGATAGTAAAAGTAGGAAAGTAAAAAGAAAATAAGACATGACTTCTTATTATAATTTTAAAAAAGACAGAAATTAACTATTTTTTTTAAATAATTGAGATTATTATAAGTTTACTTAGTATGAAGTTCCTAACACTATTGTAGGGAAAATTTATTGCAATGTTGTAAAATTATGTTTAGCAGTGCTAAACATTGCAGGAAAAAATCCACAGTTTATTTTATAATTTATAAACTAGATGTTTGAAAAATCTTTCAATATGAGAAACCAAGTTTCTATGGCTTGTTATTTTAACATGAAAAGACCATTATTATCAGATGTTATTTTAACATAAATACAGAGGTAATAGCAATAGATGACCTTGTTGATAAGGTTGGAAAATAAACTCCCTAGACCTTCAATACCCTTGAAAAAGCACAGTAAATGTGTCCTCTGAGCAAAGCTGCTGACCAGACAAAATAGATATCTCGAGCTTTGTTTTCTTCTCATTTACAGCTAATCAAATCTGTCAGTGATTTTCTAAAAGCGGCACATTAAACAGACACTCTGAGTTATTATCAGCTTTTCAGTGACTAAATGTCTTCCTTGAGATTCTAATATAAATATTTTATAACAGATGACAGGATCTTTAATCCATCACGGGAACAAATAACGACATTTAGAGAGTGTTTGAGAAAAAAAAATTAAAGGATCAACACAGTAGAGCTAAAGAGAAGACACAAAGGGGAAAGAAAGACTTTGCATCTGAAAAATCTATGCTTACTTTGTTTCTGCAACTTTGTTCAGAGTCTCTGCTGGTGTTCAGATTGGTTTATCTTCATATGCTAAAATGGGAAAAAGTACATTGTGCTGGCTGCCTCTACTGTGTTTTAATCGACTCAGTTGCATCACACCAAAATCACTTGAATAACAGTTGGGGATTGTGTTCAGAAAACACTGCTGTGTAATAAGGCACTAGGTCGGAGGTCATGACATTATATCGGATGGTTTTGTACTGAAAGGATGTGACATTCCTTGTGATTTAGATAATGATTTAGAAATTAGTAGAATTCATTTGTAGAATGAATTAGAGTAATAAAAAAAATGTTCAGAGATACCAGAAACCCTAGAGATTGGCAGTATACTATAAGACCAAGGACCATGAGACTGTGGCATCCTTTTGGAAGCAGCTTGATTAAGTTTCTTATATCATAAAATCCATGAATTGAATGTATTCAGTTCAATGATGTCAACAAACGTGAGGAGGTGTAAAAGACATCACAACAACTCAGTTTCAAAATCTTTTCACCAAGTTCTCCCATTTTAATTCTCTCTCCAGCTTGACTTCCTTTGCAACCTCAGAAAACCATACATTGGTGGTCTTATTTGAGGTTTTAGAAAATGCATGCTTCGCTAAAAGATCTCACCTGGAATTTTGTTCCAGAGAATGTGTGCCGTTTGTGTATATTGAGACAAATGATTAAGAAGTCCACCCAGATTGTAGCATTTCTGTGTGGTGCCCTTCTGTGCTGTAAGATTCTGTTCTGTCTGTTTATCACTACACCAGTTGACAGGCAGACTGTTTCCAGTTTGGGGCTATTATAAATGATGCTGATATGAGAAGTCATGTACAAGCCTTTGGTTGGATGCATATTTTATATTTATTTGGCAGGTTACAGAGATACAGAAATCCTGGGTTAAATGATAAAGGCTGTGTAATAAATATGAAGCATTCTGCTGTTCTCTAAAGTGTTTATTCTTTCACATCACTCAGAGGTGGAGAAGACTTCCAGTTTCTCCACATCTTCCCCAACATTTGGAATCATCAGTCTTGCATACCATATTCTTATTTTTTTGCATCATGTGTTTCATTGTTCTAGGAACTTATCTGCTAACCATACTTCTATTTACATAGCTCTATGAGAGTAATATTTTTATATTGGAGGCAAATTTCAAAAGAGATTGCAAGAAAAACTGTAGCCTCAGTTCCAGTAGAGTACAGGTTAGGAAGTTATTGCCTGTGGTCAGCCCTAATCCAGGTGATAATCATGGATTCCAGACAGAAAATACAAATAGAATCTGTGGTAATATTGTAAAATCGACCAAATCTTTCATATCTAAGAGTCAAGCTCTAATACTATATGCATATAGATGGGTATATATGTGTAAATTTGCATGTTTTGCTTTCAATGGATTTTGGCAGAATTTTAAATACAAGAATTTTCTATGTATTTATGTCACATTGGCCTTCAGAATAACAATGTTTTTAATTCTAATATCTACAAACCTCTAACACTCTCCTCCTGAATCACAGAGTCAAAAGTAATGACGCCATGCATACTGTATGTTATAGGGGTTTCATTCATGTTTATTGCCCTAGAGGAGCAACGTTCAGCCTAGCTCCTGGTAGTGCACAAAGGTTCTTTAAAGTCACAATTTTGCATCTGCTGGTCAGTCTCACTGCATATTTAGTATCATATTAAGAAATATCAAGGCATATATCATAAAGAAAATGTCACAAGAACCAAACGTGCAAAATGAACATCTTATAAGAAAAGTATAATTAGATTATGTATCATAATTATTTGGATAACTAAACTGTGACACAGGTTTCTCTGTTTAAGACCACAGTGAAGAGTCAACAGCTAGATGAAATGAGTATTTTTCTTATCTCTTGTATTAGAAACATGAGAGCATAAGTCTCCTTAGAAACAAAATTATAGCTGCTTCCTATTCATATTTGTTCTCTTCTTGTGTGTTGTAAACTGAGACAAAGGTTTAAGAACCAATTTGAATTCTACAGTTTTCAGAGTACATTAAGAGTATTATCCGCAGATGGCTCTATCTTTATGTCCGCCGAGGATTTCTGTCTAGATCCTGAAGATAAATTTCATTTGTTGAATATTTTTACTTCTAAATCAGCAAGTGTTGCAAATACAAAAATGCATTAAGATTCTACAAACAATCCTTGATTAAATTCCAAGGTTAATACCTATTTGGCGTTTCTTAGATGGAACCTTTCCTTTTTTTTCCCCATCTCAGTCTTTGACCATTGCCCCTGGGCTGCTCATGCAAATCTAGACTACCTCCAAACCATTTGAAGTTTGAAGAAATATTTCCTTCTAAGAGTGAAATCTCCTCTCCTATAACATTTCCCTGTCTCTGATTATGATACAATGAGAGAAAGGTATTTTATACTAAAACAAAACATGGTGATATTTTGACGTGTAGATGTAACCTGAAGGCTTTTCACAAAAGCTGTTTGAAGGTTTTCATATCCAATTACTATAAATAGCTGACAAAATTGAGGTACTAGAAAGTTCACAATAATAAACACAATCAGGGAGAGAACAACCAAAAATATCGTTGCCATAAAATGGCTCATGATTGGCAGATGCTACTTAGCAGTGTAGAACATGTACAGTTAAGTCTAATATGACAAGGTACACCTGTGGTTAGAAAAATAAATTCATTAATTTTTAGCCTAAAGAACACAAAATGAGGACCGGAAAGACTGTTCAGTGGTTAAAAGCACTTGCTGCTCTTTCTAGAGAACCCAGCTTCAGTGCCAGGCACCCATTGGGAATGAAAAACTGCCTGAAGCTCCAATTCCAGGAGACAGAATCCCTAGAAGAGAGGCCTTCTGTCCTTTGTAAGTTTTTATGTAATATTACTTTAACTAGGCAAAAAATGTGTTACATTTGTTTACATTGCATTGTGTAAAAAAGTGTTACTGTTTAACCTTGCCTGCCTAAGACACATAATTGATCTAATAAAAAGCTTAACAGCCAATACCTAGGCAGCAGAGGGATAAGCAGGGCTGGCGGGCAGAGAGAATAAATAGGAGGAAAACTATAGGCTCACAAAAACAGAAGAAGAGAGGAGAAAATTAACGAGAACAACAGGGAGATGCCAGGGGCCAGTCAGTAAGACGCAGAGTAGTACATAGAGAATGAAAGAAAGGTAAAAAGCCATGGGCAAAACATAGATGAAGAAGAAAATGTTAATTTAAGTTTAAGAGAAAAAGCTAGCCAGAAATGAGCATAAGCTAAGGTTGAATATTAATAACTAATATTAAATCCCCATGTCTTTATTTGGAAGATGGTTTATGGTCCAAAAGAAAATCTTGTTACAATGTATGCACATGCAATGTATGCGCATACATACAACAGGTAAAACACTCATAAAATAAAAATGAATAGATTTTAAAATAAAAAGGATTCAGGATGATGCAGGAAGTAGAGTCAATCATGGGCAAGTATCTCTACACTTGACCTTGAAACTCTTTCATGTATTGAAATGAATACTTAGTCACATTAAGTAGGATCTGAATGATATAAATAGATTCGTGCTGGTTAAATGTACTATTGATAGGGTTATTTTTCCTAAAGTGTTTTTAATTTGAATAGGTTCCAAATTGCTATTATCTTTTTTACTTTTATTATGAGCTGAAGAGCAAGAATTTAAAATTTTTGAGATACTATTTTCTTGGCCTTTGAAAATGTTCAGATCTTTGGCAGCTTGTCACAAATAGGGGCAGTTTTAAGCAAGACTTATTCAGTCTGGAGTTTAAAAATAAAGTGTTGTCTGAAAAACACACTGGACTGAAACAATAACAATGATGTGAACATATTTTGAGAATAGAACATATTTTCTAGATCATTTGGCTTGCCTATATAACCATCAATTTTTCATATGCCCAGTGTACTTAGAGAAGTCTTGTTTCAGCTTGTTAATGACATATGCCCCCTGAATTATCTGTCTATGATTTATTAATGAAGTCAGTACTTAGGCTGACATACTTCACTTAGAAAAAAGATTCCTGAGGTTAACATGTACCTGAAAAAGAAAGATTATCCTTCTTGGTGATATTTCTGCACAAGGAAATGATTTGTTATGTGTCAATTTATTACCTGTCAGCCCCTTCTAGAGCTGCCTCATGTCTGGCACTGTGACTGACTTCAAAGAAAGCTAAAATGCATTATCTTTTTGAGAGCATGCAACCAGGCAAAGATCCAGTCTCTCCCAGAATGAGAAGCAATCCATGTGCCGTATTTTAAAACAAGTGTTCATAAAGAGAGGGCTTCTTACAGAGGGGAACCGGGTGGATGAGCACTGAAAGTATGTTTGATAATTGATGAATTGCCAGTGATAAATATTTCAAAAAATGATAAATTGAAAAGGGAGCTGTGTCGTTTAATACGTAATTCCAGCTCCATGAGCATTTGGACACAATGACATGTCTCTAGAGGTTACACAGTAACTGTAGCCATATGGACCTTCTCTGGCTAGAGTCATGCTTTGCTGTAACAACATCACCTCAACTTCTTTATTACCTATGCCTCACCATATATATTTTATAAGCACGTTTCCCTTTAGAGCATCAAAACTATACCACAGTCTGGGCATCTGCAAATAGTAAGAGCTTCTGTACAGCTACAGTGGAAAGATGAATATCAGAAGCAATACTTAAGTGGTGGTGCTTACAGAATTGTATATGTATACCATTTGTTTTGGGAAAACAAAATGGTATTTTGGTTAGTATGTTTTGAAATTGCTAGCTTTCTTCTAGTGATACCTTAATTCTTAAAGCTAAAATATGAACCACAAAGGCAATGTTGTTTGCTTTGGATCAATATTTGAAGATTTGTGAGTAGAGAACTCTTGAAAAACTTTAACATCAAGAAACTACCTAGTGCGATAGCATGGCATTGTACACATTTAAACCTGGCACTGAGAAGGCTGAAGCAGGAGGGTCTCATAGCTAGCATAAACTACACACTAAGACACTACTCAGATACCAAGTAGATACATATTCCATACACATACATACATACATAGACATAAATAACATACAGCTAACATAGCCTACACACTGAGACAGTTCAGAGATACTGAATACAAACATATAGACACATATGTATCATACTAGTTAAAAATCTTATCTTCATTAATCATTTAAGGATAGCTGTTTGTACTGCCTCTGAGAACAATGGAGTGTCTTAAGAGAGACTGCACATGAAATTCAAAACCATTGGAAATCTTTCGTTTGCCCGGTTTTCTATTTTGAGATTCATTGACCTATAAGTGGTATGCAAATCAAACAAATATTCAGTGTTTGCATTTTAGTGCATTGGGGCATGGTCATACACTTATGATAATGCTCATTTATGCACACATAAATAAATAAACATTATGTAAATCACTGAGCAGGGTAGTTACCCCATTAATAGATGTCTAAGTATCCATGCTGCATCTTTAATTGACAGCTGTAAGGTTGTAGAGAAGAACTCTGGAATATGTTCATCTTTCATCACAGATATTTAATCCTCTACTGACCAACAATCTCCCGGTTGTCCCTCCTCTAGGCCCTGAGAACTGCCGCTTATCTTCTGCTTTCACAAACTGACTTTTGAGTGATGAATCCTGACATAGTTCTCAATATTTGATTGACTCGTTTCTCTTGGCATGTATTCATACACGTTGCTAGGAAATGTAGGCAGGACCATGTTTTACTCACTGGAATAATATTATTGTGTATTGTATTGTACAGCACATTTTATCCACTTGTCTATCACAAACATTAGGCTGAATATGTTGTTATGTTATTGTGACCAATATTTTAATAAAGAGTGGGTAATATGCTTTACTTTGGGAACCTAATTTCGATCCCTATGGATATATCCCTGAAAATAGAACTGGTAGATCCTAGGATAGTTGTGATTTTTTTTTTTTTTTGGTTTTTCGAGACAGGGTTTCTCTGTGGTTTTGGAGCCTGTCCTGGAACTAGCTCTTATAGACCAGGCTGGACTCGAACTCCCAGAGATCCGCCTGCCTCTGCCTCCCGAGTGCTGGGATTAAAGGCATGCGCCACCACCGCCCGGCTGATAGTTGTGATTTTTAAAGGGATTTCTAGAGTCTTTCATGTTAGGCTTACCACATCTTTATAACAAAGTATGAGACTTTTTATCACCTTTTTGCCTATGATTTTATACATAAACATACTGATAGATATGAGGCAATATTCTGTTGGTTTAACTTGCTGTGTTAAGCAAACTTTCATTTGTGTTTGTGTGTGTGAGAGAGAGTGTCTGTGTGTATGTGCATATGTATGTGAGTGTGTGTGAGTGTATTTATGTGTGTGTGTATGTCTGTGTGTGTGTGTGTTTTGGCCATCTACATTATATATGGAGAGTCTCTGATGTTCTTTGTTTTCATCAGATTATTTGTATTATTTTAGAACTGTTAAGTCATTTCTTGTCTTGGATACTAAGCCTTTGTCAGATACATGGTTACATAGTTAACAAATGTTTTCAATAATTGCAGTTTAGGTTGTTTTGATGATCAGGTCTAGAATGTTGATCAACAGTCTTTGAGAGCTGACAGGCCCTTTTCTCTGTTCTCAACAAAGTGTCTTTTCTCCCCTTTCCCCTCTGCCTTCTACAAGAAGAGCCAGCAGATCTTGGCAGACAGAACACCTAGAGTTATCATGCTAAATGACTTCACAGCCTTCAATACTCTAAGGGGTAAAGTAATATTTCATAAATAGGGTTTTATTAGCACAAATAAACAAATTCCCTATGACTATTTGATAGTTTTCCTCCTATTTCTCTAACAAATATTTTTAGGATTTTGATGGAATTATGAAATGCTTCAGATAGTATAGTAAATTTTGTGAATATTATCCCAATCTCTGTACTTAAGAAGCAACTTCCATTTTATGTTCGTATCCTATGATTCCTTTATTTTTCTTTTTATTGTATACTTATTGCTTAAACAATTCTTAAATTCAAATAAATTTTGATCATATTCTTTCCTTTCCTAAAGTCCTTCCTGATTCTTTCTTTATCCATACCCACTAAACTTTAAGTTCTTTCTCAAAAAGCAAATAAAAACCCAATGCAACAATGGGATATAGAAAAAAAAATCACATTATCCAAATAAAAAGAAAATAATAACCATAGAAGGCACAGAAAACAATCAAACAGTGTAGAATCCATTCTTTGTTGGTCAACAATTCCTGGACATGAGACCTGACCTGGAATTGCTGATATACCCAGTTATATCCCTTTGGAGAAAATCCATTTTCACTATTCTAGCAATTATCAACCACAAGTAAGTTGTTAACTTTTGCTCTAGTGACTATGTTTTAATTCATTATTTAATTCATTATTCACTCATTCATTTATATTTTTTTGTTTATTTTTTTTAGCTGTTGAAAAAAAATTTCCACCTCCTCCCTTCCCCTCCTCCCACACATTGTCCCCTCCCCCCACTCCCTTCCTTCTCTACCTCTCCCCCCCACTCCATTCCCCCTCCCTCTAGAGAATGAAGAGCAGTCCAGATTCCCTGGCCTGCGGGAAGTCCAAGGTCCTCCCACTTCTATCCAGGTCCAGGAGGGTGAGCATCCAAACAGGCTAGGCTCCCACATGTATTAGGATCGAAACCTAGTGCCATTGTCCTTGGCTTCTCATCAGCCTTCATTGTCCGCCATGTTCAGAAAGTCCAGTTTCATCCCATGCTTATTCAGTCCCAGTCCCGCTGGTCTTGGTGAGCTCCCAATAGATTAGTTCCACTGTCATTTATCTTTTAAATATAACAAAATAAAATATAATACTGTAAATAATACAGTATTAAATCAAAGTTTGACACAACAAACTACCAGAAAGAAAAGAGCCCAAGAAAAGTCCGGAATAAGACTCTTAACTTATTTATTCACAGTCAAAAATTTCATAAAAGCATGAAGGTGGAAGCCATAATATAAACACGAAGGTTCAATGCAGACCTGTACAGGTTCTTTGCAAGTTTATCAGTCTCTGTGAGTTCATATGAACTTGGTTCAGGTTTAGTTAGAGTTTTCTGCTTTTCTTCTCATCCTCCATCTCCATGGCTCCTTTGGCTCTTATACTGTTTCTGCCTCCTCTTCCACAAAGTTTCCTGAGCTCTCTGAAGGTTTGCATTTAAAAGAGACATCCCATTCAGGGCAGAGTGTTCCAGGGTTTCTCACTTTCTGTATAATGTCTGACTGTGGCTCTATATAATTGTTCCCATCTACTGAAGGGGGAAGCTTCTCTGCTGATAGCTGAACAAGGCAGTAGTTATGTATGAGTATAGCAGACTAGCATTAAGAGGCATTTTATCCCTATGTTTTTGTTGTTGTTGTTGTTTGTTTTGTTGCTGTTTTTGTTTCGATATTGCTGTTTAACTTAACAAATTGTTTGGTTTTGTCCTGTGTCCCTAAGCTATCAAATCTCAGGTTCTTGGCTACTTAAGCAGTGTTGGGTGTGGGTTCCCTTTTGTAGAGTGGGCGGGCCTTAAGTCAGATAAGTTCTTACTTGTTTACTCCCACAGCCTTTTCCATTAGGGTAGCTTATCTTGCAGGCACGACATCATCGTTGATACATAGTTTGTGGCTGGCTTATTATTTACGTTTCTATTTTGATAATATGCAGAGTACCTCCTGTACCAAAGAAGCTGGGATGTAGGGATGAAAGCTCTGTGTATGCACCAGTTCTACATCTACATCTTCTATTCAATGAGCTGTCTGCTCAACAATGAGTCCTGGCTGTCAGTTGTTTGGGATTTTATTACCATTTTATGCTGTTCATTACCTTACCGTAAACCTTTTAAGGTAAGTAATTTGAAATCAGAGGTAAAAGTTGACATCTGGGATTTTCTTGTATTCACTTTTATATAGTGGATTTCAACTGTCCACAAATATGTTGGGCACAATGGCATAGTGCTCTTGCCTTAGAGCCTCTGTTGGAAGGGGGTCCTTGACAGCGGCACAAACAGGGATTCAATCAGTAAATGTCATCATTCTTCTCAAAAGCGAAACTTGTAAATTACTTTCATCGTATTGGTTGGTCTTGTGTTTCTGACTAATCATACAGAATAGTGGCATTATACCATATGGCAGTTTCCTCAAAACATAAAAGTTAATTTTACACAAATCAATGTTAAAAATAAAAACAAGTTCCTTTAAATATGAGAAATGAAAATTTAGAATATTTTTTCTTATTTAGATTGCAATAGAACTCATATAAATTTCCCTAGTACAAAGATAAAATACAAACTGCTATATCCTACTACAGTGTCATTAGAATTGAAGTACTGACTATGATTTTGTCTTTCTCAAGTAAAGCTACAAACATTTTGATTAAAGTGAGAAGTTAAAAAAACACATTTAGTATTAAACATTTAGTCAACTTATTTTAAAAGCTTTATTCGAGATGCAAGTCTATTTAAAAAGTAAACCCTTTAAATATCTAATAAGATATATTTCCTTGTCAGCAAATTTAAAAAGCAATCCGTATCTTAGCTGACACCACTCATTTTGTTCCAATTAAAATGAAATATAAATCCACAAAAGCAATTTTGGTAATTGCATGAGCAAAATAAATTCTGAGAAAATGAAAGGTTCAGTAGTGTTTGCCTTAAACCTTGCTGCTTTGCAAACCTTGCTGTAAGATAGCACGAAAGTCATCATGACCTGACACAAGACAAGAGAAAGCCCCACCACAATTAACTCTAAAGCACTGTTTATCAAAACGGGTTTGCATTCCTATAAACACATTTCCTATGGTGATTTTAACTCAAGATGACCATTAAAACCAAGAGAAAAAAGATTAAGTTACGGTCTTTAAATGGTTAGAATATTGCTTCCATCCCTTAGATTTTCTCTTAGAACTGTCTATCACACATCTCACATGTCCAGAATTCCAGGCTTCAGAGTGTTCCCGATCATCATACCATCACCTACCCGGCAGTGACAAAAAAGTTCTTGGAAATGTCTGCCCTTCAAGAAGAATGTCATTGTGACTCATTTCCCATTCAACTGAATAAGAAAATATGTTCAATTTGAATTAACATATATGATTTTTAAACAATATTTTCATTTTTTAAATAAACAATAGTGATTGCATTATGCATTTCAGTATTTTGGATACCAATAACTAAGTATTTTCAATCAATCACCCATATATTAATGTCTACACATCTTGGCTTTAGACATACATTTAATATTTTTTAAATGTTATTCATAATAAAACCCAGTAATTAATAGTTTTAAATATGGGTAAAAGAAAAAGAAATAAGGGGCTGGAGAGATGGCCCAGAGGTTAAGAGCATTGCCTGCTCTTCCAAAGGACCTGAGTTCAATTCCCAGCAACCACATGGTGGCTCAAAACCATCTGTAATGGGGTCTGGTGCCCTCTTCTGGCCTGCAGGCATACACACAAGCAGAATATTGTATACATAATGAATAAATAAATAAATAAATAAATATTAAAAAAGAAAAAGAAATAATAAAAATGATGAGAAAGAATTCATACTTTCTTCACAATTCAGATTTTTTATCTGGCATATTAACATATATTATTTATTATTTTATAAAGCCAAAACAATCCTATGATGTGTTCTATTTTTACAAGAGACACTATATTTACTTCTGAGGATGGTGAGTAAATGAACAGTTTCTCAGACAACTCACACACAAACTAAAACCAAAATTGTCTTTCTGCTTTATCATTTTGACAAAGTATTCATTTTCTGATTGTTATTCTTATCAGATATATAAAAAATAAATAATCTTTGCATTAAAATTAAAGAAAAATTTCTGTCCTGCCTTATCTTGCAGCCATTCAGTCCTAACAAAAAACACAGAGGCTTATATTAATTATAAATTGGTTGACCTATTAGCTCAGGCTTATTATTCACTAGCTTTTACAACTTAAATTGACCCATCATTCTTATCTAAATTTAGCCACGTGGCTACCTTACTCACTGAAGCATTCTTATCTTGCTTTCTCTGCACCTGGCTGGTGACTGCAGACTGAGCTTTTCCTGTACCGAGAATTCTCCTAGTTTGGTCGCCCCACCTATACTTTCTGCCTAGCTATGGACCAACCAGCATTTTACTAAGCCAATACAAGTGAAAAATTTTTGTAAGGAAGAAGAGCATTTTCCCACAGCATTAAATACAAAATACAGGACACATGAAAGATAATTAATAATCAGCCTTCCAAATTAAACAATATTTACAATGATTTAATTATAAAATATGAAGCATCCATGGATCAATGACATCTCTTTGAAATTTTGGAATAAAGCAATTCTTATACCAAGCAAGAACATGAAATTAATTTTTGACAAAGCATATAATAAATATTTTAATAAGGATAAGCTTATGAAAATGAAGCAAATACAGAGTGTATGTGTTAAGCAATGACTTGAATCTTCAAAAATTCAAATAAATCACCCATCAATAGAATTTTTTAGCCAATGTTCTCAATTTATGCCGACCAATTTTTCCAGTGATCATAGCTATTATTTTATCTTAGAATATAGTCTGTCATAAATCACACAAGATATGATTTCAATCATGTTTTTAGTTTCTCAGCTTAAACACTATGGAAATTGCATTTTTGATCTTCTGTAGGAACTAAGATCTTATGATAACAGTGACAAAGTTATCTGAGAAAAACAGATACCAATATATTATATTTGTCTAAGAAGAAATAAGAACATATTAAAAATAATCTCTGGACAAAGAAATGAAATAGAGGATTCAGCGATTATTCATTGAATTCTGGTATCCTTAATGGGAAATTCAGATCTCTCAGACAAAGCAAAACCTATTGTGAGGTATAAGATAAAGTGAAGGGGCCAAAATGTAGTCTTAGACTTCATGCAGTACCAATGAGCTTTATAATGAGAATACAAAATGATTCAAATAATATCAAATAAGTATTTTGTCAAATAAGTATTTAAATAAAGTCTAATAAGACTTAAGTATTTTGAGGGAGGTATAAAAAAATATCAAGAGTGGTTTCTATAATGTTACCAGTATGCATATAATCTCTGAATAAACAATTGGTGTGCTCTTCTCTGGGAAAGAAATTTTATCAATCTCTGCAACTTCCTTCAGTTCTTTATAGTTCTTTGTCTAGAGCCATGGCCTCTTGTCATGAGCTATTACTTCTTCCATTTTACTATGTTATTCTGTGCCTTAATTGTTCTGGTTGCATATATAATATGTATATACATATGTGTATATATACATATATATGTATATAATATATGTAAATATAATGGCTAGTTAAAAATGAGGTCAACGATTGTATAAAAACCAAGCAGGGTGTAGAGAAGTACTGGCGGAAAAAGGAGTAAGGGGAGATGATGTCATCATTTCGTAATTTTTAAAAGCTAAAACATTATTACAGAATTGACATTTAATAGTGTGGGTCTATAATAAGATTTCTGATCTCTTTAAAATGAACTACTCATTAAAAATAGAAAACACTCCAAGTCACAAAATAGCCATCCACATTCAGAGGGCCTAGTTTGGTCCTATGTAGGTTCCCCAGCTGTCAATTCAGAGTAATTGAGCTTCCTTTAGCTTCTGTCAGCCATTTCTGTGGGTTTCCCCATCATAATCTTGATCCCTTTAAGTTGTGTGGCTTGTACAGTTTCTGGAGCCACTGGCTGTGGAACCAGTATTTATAGCTAATCCAAGAACTTGTTTTTTGGAGCCCTTCCCCTATGTAGGGATACCTTGCTCAGCCTAGATACAGGAAAGAGGGCCTTGGTCCTGCCCCGAGAGATGTAACAGATTCTGTTGACTCCCCACGGAAGGCCTCACCCTCTCTGTGGAGTGAATGGGGAGTGGGGTGGGAGATTGGGAGGAGGCGAGGGAGAGGGACCTGGGATTTGTATGTAAAAGAAAAAACATTGTTTTAAAAAATAAAATAAGGGCTGGACAATAGTGACACACATCTTTAATCCCAGCACTTGGAAGGCAGAGGCAGGTGGATCTTTGTGAGTTCAAAGACAGCCTGGTCCAGTCTACAAGAACTTGTTCCAATACTGGCTTCAAATCTACAGAGAAACTCTAATTTAAAAAAAAAACCCACAAAATAAATAAATGAATAATAAATATTAAGAAACAGAGTGTGTTTATTTCTCCTCCATAATTGTTCCATGATACCGTTTGTGCTGTGCCCACAGCAATGCAAAGGAAAAGACCACGTGGCAACGAGGGACATTTCCTCGGAAAGTTCTTTCCTGCTCTGGCTCAGTGGAGTGTTTTCTAAAGTCAGATTTTCAGTCAGTGTTGCGGCACTAATGAGAACCTGTAGAGCTCTCTGGTCTCCTTCACCTTTCAATTTTAATGAATCATGCACTTATTTCTATGTAAGACATTGTTAATAGTTTTATTGACAAATTGCTGCTATAAAGGGAACAAGAGACCTTGGAGAGTAAACTATCAAATTAAAAATGGGTCTGATTTTATAGCTTTGGTTACGAAAGAAATAAAAATCAAATAATATGCTAAATTAGCTGTTTTTAGATTAAAGAAGGTCATTTCTTATTGAAAGAATATGAGAAAATGCTTTCTTAGTGGGTGGACAGATGGGTCAGGAATTAAGTGCACTCACTGCTCTTGCAGAGGTACCAGGCTCAGTTTGCAGTAGCTACCACACTACTGTCTGTAATTGCAGCTCTGGGGTAGCCAATGTCTTATTCTGGCCACCATGTACGTGTGTGTGTGTGTGTGTGTGTGTGTGTGTGTGTGTGTATGTGTGTGTGTGAACATACTTCAACATAGATAAAAAATTATAAAATAAAAACTTTTTTATAAAGATGTGTCCCTAGAAGGAACCTGAGGAACCAGTTACAAGAAGTAGGTGCCTTGTGATTCTAGATGACTAATTGATTGGAGTTTTAAAATAGAGCATAAAATGTTATATGTTTACTTGAAGTATGTTATGTGAAAGGTAAAATTTCAGTGCATCACATTAGCTAATAATCTACTAAAACTAGCTGTTTGCAAGGAAAGCAATCATTTGACGCATTTTTATATGACGGCAACAAGTCATTCAGAGAGTACAAACTATTAAGTTTCAATAAAACAATTCAATCTCAGTAACTGTATACTTGTGTTGTTGCTTCTTTTAAAAGATTTGTAAGTGAATAGCTCCTTAATTTCTACAAATCACCACTAAGTTTAAAGCAGTCTCTATATTTGACTTGGGAGCTGTTCGTGGTGAAGTACCTATTGCCAAGAATAAGCAAGACAGAGTCCCCTCTATTTGCCCATGCTTATTTCTGAAAGCTCCTAGACTTCCCACATCACTCAGGTGTGCACTCCTGACCATGAAGACACAAAAAAAGTGGCAATGTTATATCTTTCTATCTAAAGTTATACCTGTCTAAAGCTATATTAACATATCATGTGTACCTGAACTTTTAAACATCCTGTCTTAAAACACAGAACCCAAGCCCCGAGTGCTGTGTACATTTGAACACATATCAGAATAAAAAGATGTGTCATCACACCTTTACAAATCAGTTTCTGCCTAGAATCCTTCATCCTTTCTCTCACTGACGATAACTTGCTTTTTGTTGCTTGAGTTTCCAAGACTTAGCTTCTACAACATCAGTTTAATGAGCTTTAACAAAAATGGAACTTCAGGAAAAAAATCACCTTAAAAGCACCATTTAAAATCTAGACACAGTCCTGACAGAATTCAGCAAGTAGAAAATGTGAGAATAGGTTTTTACATTGAGACCAAAGTCCAGTTCTTCAAAGTAAAGAAATATGAGATGAAATAGGTTTCTGTACCTTGAGATGGTTCTCTATAAATCCATTTACTTATCAATTACTTTGTTTTGAGTATGGACCTGTGTGTGTGTGTGTGTGTGTGTGTGTGTGTATGTGTGTGTCCACTTATATTGTAATGCACGTGTCCACTTATATTGTAATTACGTAAGGGTAATTTTTGAGAATCTTTTTTCTCCTCACAACATGTGGGTCCTGGTATTAGAATTCAGTTTTCCAGGCTCAGCAGCAGGCAGGCACCTTTATCTCCTCAAGCATCTTGGTAGACACTCTTACGGTTCTTTCTGCTTAAAATATCTTGTGTTAGTATGACACGTTATTTGTTGGTTAAATTATCGAGATGTTTTAGATTTGTTATTATTAGGTGAAGTTCATACTTTCTTCAATGTTAATTAGTTCCTACCCAGCATTATTTCCTGTTTTAAAATCCTTTCTGTACCAATGTATTACATTTATTATTCCATACCTCTTTGAGACTTAGCTGGCACTTTTTTTTTTTCCGTTACCTCCTGTTTTTGGAGACTGTCAACTCCATAGGATTTCCTGATGACTCATGTTTAGACTAATGTTATGGGTTCTGGTGAGGAAGCTGATATACCTGAAGCAATACCTGGGCATACAATGTCAAGGGTACATACGATCCATGAAATTTGTCAGTGGTTTTATTAACCTTCATCAAACGATGAAACTCATATTGGAAAAGCTTCTCTTTCTGTACTGGCATCTTTGAAAGCAAATTAGGGAGTACTACACATCCCAGAAGGGAGGAAATATAAAACATGTTTGTATTTTAAAAAATACATATTTCTTCTAAATCTGGTCATTTTGTCTGACTTGAAATTTCAATATGAAACTCTGTAAACCCTAAAAATTTTCTATGCGAGGAACAAGTTATGGAAGGAAGAACTAAATCTATGCCATTTGTAGCAGGTAAAAGCAAGGGAAGAGAACATGGCATCCGTCTATATCTGATTCTCTGAAAATCCACAGTTCTTTGGAGTGTCCCTCCTTTCACAGGCATTGCCAGGAGGCGATCTCTCTGAGCGATACACAGCAGTCATGGTGGCTTCTCCTTTATGTTGAAATCCAGCTGCTGTATATGGCCTACCTAAGAACTGAGTAAATGACATTCTGTTAAAGGGTGAGCAAGTTTTATTCATAAAAGGCCCAAGAATGTGGCAAGGGAATGCTGTGATAGACACACATTAGGATGGTTGAGAACATTTAATACAGTTCCTCATGTCGTGGTGACCCCACGACATTCATTGCACATTCATTGCTACTTCACAACTGTAATTTTATTTCTGTTATGGATCATAATGTAAATCTGATATAGAGGATATCTGAAATGCAACCTCTGTGAAATGGTCACATGACCCATACTCGGAACACGACCTATGTTGAGAACCTCTCAATCAGAAAGTACACATTCCATGTTTTGTTAACAGACACTTCTTGTTTTCTAGCAGGAAATGCATTAGGATGTGAGATGAAACAAACCTAGAGTATTTTCTCACCTATGCTTGGCTTAGAGTTACTGGATTGGAATATGTTAATTCATAATTCATACAATATTTCATGATCATAGCTTCTGTTCCTCCATTTCCTCTCACATCCTCCCCATCTTCCTATCCATTCAAAGCTACACCTTCTTTCTCTTTCCTGTTTCTCTTTAGAAAGCAAACAAGCAATAAAAAAGCAAACAAACCAGAAAAATAAACACAGAATAGAAGCAAATGATAACACATACAAACACAATAAGTAATAAAAGTAAAAAATTAAAAAATACCCACAAAATCAGAAACCATAATACAAAAGCAAAACAGAGTAAGACAAAAAATTCTCGAAGAAAGTAATAAGTAACAAAACCAAAAGAAACAAAACAAACAAACAAAAAATCTTAACAGAAGTTACATTAGTTTTCTGTTGGCTATCCAATGGTGAGCGTGTAACCTACCTTTAAATGTGCTCTGGATACTTAGTAAAACTCCATTGCAGAAAAGTGATACTTTTCCTTTGAGAATGGTTACAATTAGATATAGCTTTTCTTCCTTTTTTTTTTTTTTTTTTTTTTTGGTTAGGGATGGGAACTCATGTTCATTTCTGTTGCTATGAAAAGACACCATGACCACGGCAACTTTTATAAAAGAAAACATTTAGTTAGGGTGGCTCACTTACCATTCAGATGCTCAGTCCATTATCATCTTGGTGGAAAGTGTAGCAATATGCAGGCAGATATGGTGCTGGCAAAGTAACTGAAAGTCCTAAGTCTTGCAGGCAACAGGAAGTCCAGGAAGTCAACTGAGACAGTGGGTGGTATGATGAGCCTGTGAAACCACAAAGCCTGCCCCCGCAGTGACACACTTCCTCTACCAAGGCTATACCCACTCCAACAAAGCCACACCTACTATTAGTGCTACATGTTCCAGGAAAATTTTTTGCTGTTTTAATTTAATTTGAGCCATATGCATGCACATCATTGTCGCCAGCACTTTATCTCTCTTCTTTCTTCCATTTTATGTCAAAAACAGGTCATACTTGCCGGGCAGTGGTGGTGCATGCCTTTAATCCCAGCACTCAGGAGGCAGAGGCAGGCAGATCCCTGTGAGTTTGAGGCCAGCCTGGTCTACAAAGGGAGTTCTAGGACAGGCTCTGAAGCTACAGAGAAACCCTGTCTCGAAAAACCAAAAAAAAAAAACAGGTCACACTGACTTCCCTGCTTTAGGGAATGAAACCTTTAGAAAAATGTTTAAATATCCACCAACACAGTGCCCTCCAAGAGAAAACCAGAATATAAAATATCTAGAGATTGAACTTCTTTGTCTAAGTCAGAGGTCAGAAAAGCCTCCACACATCAAATCTGGCTTGACCTCTTTCATGCATAGCTCACGGCATAGAATGATAATGACAGAACACACACTGAAAAATGCTCAGTGTTTTGTGTGAGTGTGTGATACTAAAAATATGTAGTATTCAAATGTCATTGTCCATGAAAGAAATTTTCTTAGAAAATAGCCATGTTCACACATCTGTTTCCCATGGCTACTTTATGATCCAAGGGCAGGTTTCTGATACTGCAATAAAGAGTATATGGCCTGTTAACCCTAAACATCCACTCTTTGCCCTTTGTAGAAAATGTTTTCAAGCCCCTGAGGTAAGAGTTTTACATTCACTCATTGTTTTAGCTGCACTGACCATTTTGCCCTTCCCAATTCTTTCATCACAACCATGTACTTGACTAGGTCTTGAGCTCTGCTCTGTCTATGTATCCAGGCAGGGCCATGATAAAATGCTTGTCTTCATCTTATAAGGCTTTGGGTATGTAGAAATGGCAGACAAGGGTCAGTTGGTTACTGAAGGACAAGAACTTTGAAAGTACAGAGTGGGAATTAAGAAACACATTCTATTTTCTGATGTTCCCAGAGATGGTAACCAAATGAAAGCTTATAAAAGACGTGTCCGTTATTGACTGTCATTGTCCCAGTTGAGACCGAGGAAACTAACACCGCATACATGTTCATGTTTATGTCCCATCAAGTAATAAATGAAAAAGCCAACAGTGAAACCCAGGAAGGCTAGTTTTAGGCTTTTTCCCATTTGACTAGGCTAGGCAGAAAACCGAAAACCATGTTTCGCTAGTTGTATGAGCTGAGAGAACAGGATGTCCTCTGATACATACCATATGGTCTGTATATGCATATGGAATAACTAACTGCAAGCTCTGTAGGGTCAAAAGAAAAGAAAAATGTCTAAGAAAGGAAGATGACTAAGAGACATATAAAACACCTCTTCCAGGGCTTTCCTCAGGATTCTAGGGGGAATGCCATTTTCTTCATTGTTATCATCAACTTTGATTTAAAGGCAAACTCAAATAAGGAGAAACCAGACACTGGAGAACAGAAAGGAGGACATAGAAGACAAAATGAAAAATACCAGTGGCAAAGGAAGGCAGAAATGTGCGCTTACAAGACACAGGTAAACATTAATGGCAGTTCACACTAAGAGCTGAGGCACTGTCTCTTTTCATTTAGAGAGGAGAGAAAAATTTTCTCTTTTTCTTTGGGGGTGTGTGTGTGGGTTGAGACAGGGCTTCACTCTTTAGTCATAATTGGCCTGGAACTCACTTATAGACCAGGATGGGATGACCTTGAACTCACAGCTATTCACCTGCCTCTGCCTCCCGAGTGCTGGGAATAAAGGCATGTGCCACTGCTGCCTAGCCGGCAGAACATTTTCAAAGAAGTCAAGACTGTGCATTGAAATCTAAGCAAATGTCTGCTAAGTAGACAAATTAAAAAGAATAACCAGGGAGAAGTAGCTAATTTAATTGTTCTAATTTCTCAAATGCACATAGTAAGATGGTTAAAATTTATGCATAGATGAGATGTTCTCATCACACAGCCAGTGATCAGACATTAGAATCTAGGATGCCAGCAGGAGTGGCCTATGAAGGATCAATGCCAGGATGGATAGATTAGGATTCTGTAACATTTCTTAAACCAATAAATCAATTCTGACAGAGGAGTGGTACTATGAAAAATTTTTGAAATAATCATTTGTATAACAAAAGGATCACATATCTCAGAATGGGGCTTCCATAACAAAATATTTCAGTTCTCAGACTGCCCTGATATGCTTAAGAATGAAAAAAAACCTTTTAAATGGTTTAACACTGGAAATATGGTGGGGGTTCTCTAGTTCTCTATCATCACAGATAATTACAGTTTGTGTTTGGTGTTACATTGTCTTTCCTTCGGAGAACCTGGAAAAACACCCAGACACTCGCGAAGAAATGTCTGTCACATAATAGTTAATGCCTGTTGTTATCTGGAAAAACCTAGGTGACAAACCTCTGTACAATGTCTGTGAGGGAGTTCCTAGATGGACCAATTTTTTTTTTTTTTTTTGGGGACAGGGTTTCTTTGTGTAACAGCCCTTACTGTCCTGGAACTAGGTTTTGTAGACCAGGTCTTCCCAATGTGATGACTGTGGATGGAGAGATTTAGGCATGAGCACATCCTAAGCAGCAGAGAAACAGCTGGAGGGAAATTCTTTTAAAACAATATACCACCCATTAAGATTTATTTCACAGACTCCAAACCATTATGAAGAAAAATGAATACATGTGTAAATAAAATAGAATATGGAACTGAATCTGATGAGCTTTAGAAGCAACCATGTGATTTATATTTCGTGGAAGGTAGGAGATTTGTCATCCATGAATTCCGCTGCTTGTGATATGTAGCGTGTACCATGCCTCAGTGTCAGGACCTGAAAATAATTACTGTATATCACATTAGCTATCATCCTAAGACTAACGGTAATGTGTACAAGGTGTCGCAGAGTGCATGAGCTTACTGGATTCTCTTTTAAAGATATTGCTCAAAAAACAGCATGATAAAAAGGTAACAGTTAGGTAAATTATTACATTCCTTAGTTGCTGGCTCAGGGCTGAATAGGCTTGAAAACACACATTCCTGAAAACCTAAAAGGAGTTTCATTTTGACACATCTATTTTTTGTATATTCAACAGCTTCTTATTGTAGTAAAATTCGTAAATGTAGAATTCAATGTTTTAAGGACTGCAGTTTAATTATAGAGTGATTTTGAAAAAGACCAAATTATCTGTTTCCAGTTTTCTTTGCCCCAAAAGGGAATCTTCACCCATTACCTTGGTCCCTCCCTACTTGCCCCTCTCCTAGCACTCACCAATCTGAACTAATTTCCCTTTGTGTCTAAGGACCTGCCTATTCTAGATGTTTCAGACACAACAGATTTGAGCTCTTCTTCCTGGCTTCTTTATCTTTTGTCCTGTTTTGAAAGCTAGCCTCTGTTTTTTACACATACCAGTTCCTTGTTACTTTTTATGCCTGATAAATATTCCATTCAGTGAATGATATTTGGATAAGTCCCACCTTTAAGTTGCTGTGCAAGATGATGTCATGAAGATATTTTTGCTAATTTATTTAATTTCCATTACTTTCATACATGTGTAACATATATCTTGATTGTATTCACCCCTCACCCCAATTCCAACTTAGCCTGGAACCTCCGCTGCATCTCCATCATTTCATGTCACCCTTTTATAATATTTTCCTCTAATTTTTAATTACTGAATCTGATTAGTGCCGCTGATATGCAGACGAGTGTGAGATTGTCCACATAGAGAAACTATCAGTGGTCACACTTCTAGAGAATTGTGAATCACTTCCTCAAGTAGCTATGGGCTACCTATAACTCCTCAGCTGGGGTGGGGACTCTGGAGCTCACCCCCAGTCCATTTCTAACTGGAATTTCCAAATGACTTGATCTTGTTTCTTACATAGGTAGCCACAGCCACTGTGAGGTCCTGTGTGCCACAGCTATGTTGCGTCCAGAGAGGAGTACTTCACAGCACTGCTCTCCATCCGCCCACTTAATATGCCTTGCATCTCAAGTCTTTGGGGCATGAAAATTTAGTTGCCACATCTACAGTTGAACACAAATAGTCTTTCTCTTTTCTGTCTTTTTTATTGATTTTATTGAACTATACACATTTTTCTCTGCTACCCTCCCTGTATCTCCGCTCCGTGCCTACCCTCTCCCATGGTCTACATGCTCCCAGTTTACTCAGGTGACCTTGACTTTTTCTACTTCCCATGCAGATTAGATCCACACATATCTCTCGTAGGGTCCTCATTGTTGTCTAGGTTCTCTGTGATTGTGAATTGTAAGCTTGTTTCTGGGCTTTATAAACACACATAGTCTTTCATATACTGTAATTTGAATAGATTTGCCTACATTGACAGCTACCTACGTCAATAAGAAGCTTCTCTGGTGAAGGTTAGAGGTAGCACAAATCTACAAATATGAATATTTAGAAAGAATTTTGACAACCTGACCGTTAAGGGGAAAAATGCACAAAGAGATTGTCCCTCTGAGCTCATGATGTCACCAGCTTTGGGCTTTGACATTGTATTTTAACAGTCATGAATTCCTTCCTGTGCTGGAGGCCTCAAATTCAGTCAAGACCATATCTGATTATCCTCCATAAAGAGTCTTACCACTATTGCATCAGAGATTACCATAATATACAGATCTGGCACTAGATAAAACACTTAATGTTTTCTCCACCCAAAACGTTCAAAGCACCTTTTCACACTATCCATGGTGAGAATTTCCTGGTTAGTTCAAAACTGATTTCTCTGTGTTCTGTAAGCAAAGTAACTAGTGTATTCCACAATAAAATCCTAGTGTTTAATAGTTCTGGTAGGCAACCAAGAGCAATGGCAATGACCTTAATTGGCTTTGGCATCTGTGAGGACACTCTTTGCATAGGACATAAGCCATGAAAGGAACTGAGATTTTCATTTAAACCCAAATTTTCCTGAAATTAGATAAGTGATTAATGTGGGACACTTTGTTTCCAACATTTTAAAAAATATAACACAATTTGGTTACAAAATTGTTACACAAGATTTCTTTATTTAGCCTTAGTTATGCTCCAGTAATCATTGTTGTTTGAAAAGAAAGACTTTCAAGGGAGTTTAAAGGTTTTCTGAAAGTGCAGAATATCCACAGTACTCACCATTAACCATGACAGACTCTGGATGGCTGACATGGTGAAGACTATATCAAATGGAAGGTCTTGATTTTGCTCTCTGGGAAACAACATCGTGTCTGTTACTCTCTAGAGCCAACCTCTGTCTTTAATTAAAATTATTTTCTAGCTTTGCTGCTATTATTATTTTTAACTATAGACAAGTAAATATATTATATGTGATACTTTTCATATATATCATTTGCCTATCTAATCTATCATCTATCTATCATCTATCTATCATCTATCTATCATCTATCTATCATCTATCAATCATCTATCTATCATCTATCTATCTATCTATCTATCTATCTATCTATCTATCTACCATCTATCTATCATCCATTTATCTATTTAACTGTTTATCTTATATATATACATTACCATAATCTATCACTTACATAACATCTATTAATTTATCTACCTATCTATAATCTATCTATCCATCTATATCTTCTATATATGCATACATCTATCCTTTATAGTGCCTTATTTATTATGCCAATGTTTCTATTAATGATAATAAAATAATATTATTGCTTACTGGTCATTGAAGAGAGATTCTCATATTCCAGTGTTGTTACAATATTTTTTTATTCTGACAGTCATTCAGAAAAGTCATACCCTTTTCATCTGTGTAATCTTCTCTGTTGATTTAGAGAATGAAAAAGTAGACTATGAAGTGGATTATAAGAAGCTTTTACATGGCCTACGCCCAGGTGTTGTAAGTAGTTTTGTTCATATCCAATGGTTAGAATCCCATAATTCGACTTTCTCTTTTAGAAAAGGCAGATGGCAAATTAAATCTAGTTGTGTGAACCCAAACTAATAGAAACAAATAAATACATTGAGTCATTGCCAGGGTACCAGTATTATTTGTGTTCAAGATGAACCCATGGTGTAAAATCCTTTCAGCTAAAAAAGTTGTTGGTGTCTTAGGTCTATCTGTGATGTCTCATTTTTTCCATGGTCAGAGCAGCAACAATAGCTTGTATGTCACTACCACAATGAAGATGCACACTTCCTAGGAAACTGCAGTGTCTCAAAACAACTAATTATGACCTTGTCTACACACGAACCAAAATGTTAGGATCAAATACATAAAGCAAGTGGTGAAGAACTATTACTCATAAGGTTTCATTGGCATTGCTTCTTCTCATAAAATTGGGTGAAAATATTTTGAAGAAATTCTTTTAATTATATATTTAATTATGTTCAAGAATTTTTGTGGACTATTAGAGTTAGGATTTAGTATTCTCTGAGTGTGTCCCCATGGATTTATATAATGAAATTTAATCCTTATTATTAAAAATTTAGATGGTAGAAATGTAATAGAACTAAGCGTTTAAAGATGTGGTCTTTGACAAGTGATTAAAACTGTGTAACTTCATCAGGGCCAGTGTCCCATGATTATATTCTGGGAGCTTCATAAGAACAAAAGAGGGAGAAAATAGAGGAAACACACAAAATTCTCCTTGTGTCTGGCCATTTGGTCCTCTGTAGGATTCTGCTTACCAGAATGTGCTCAGTGCGTGCCTCACCTTCCCCTCAACCACAACTATGTGTTCACATAAACCATCAAAATTTTCTCACTTGGCAATATTTCATAAAAATATGATTTTCAAATCAACTCAAATGATTTTCAAATTTTGATTTGTCCTTTCAAATTGCAAGGAGAGACTCCAGAAAGTCATCTGTAGAGTCCATAGATGATTTCATATATGCTTAGTTTACCATTGCTATTTGCTGTGCTATTTTTGAAATTTTTGCAGACATCATTAAGAGCAGGGAAAGTTTTACATGTGGATCGCTCAGTCTCCCTCATTATCATATTAATGTGAACTGAGACCAATGCTTTGTTAAGAAGGTTCCCCATCTTTTTCAGACATCCCAATTTTTCCAAAGAGTCACCCTTCTGTCCCAAGACACTCACATTCTTTTCAGTTCCTCTGTTCCTTAATATTCCACTTAGCTCTTGACAGATTTTTCCTCGCAGAATTCCTGACTTTGGTGACTCTGGGGTTCGGTGAGTATTTGGTCTTTTGTAGCTACTTTCCTGCCAACAAAAGGGGTATGCTATTCACTCTAGTAACCGGTTATACCTTTCACTCTCATTATTTTATCTGCAGTTTCCTGAAGGTTTTGTTTGGATTAAACAATAAGGTGGATTTGTAGATGCTTGTTTGTTACTGAATTATGTTTAAAAATAAACTGTTATTTAACAAAGAAGTCTTTATCCAGTGATAGCTAGAGACATGCCAAAATATTTGAACCAACTACCAAAAGGTCATGTCAGACATTGCAAATGATTTCTCATAATTATAATAACTTGTTTGATCATAATATGATTTCAAAATAAGACAAATATTTTTGCCTTACTTTCAGAGAAAAGACAAAAATGTCATTTGCTTTTATTCCAGAATAAGGAAGATATGGATGAAAAGGCATGAGCTAAAGTATACATAATGTGTGTAAAAGATATTTGCCCTCAAGGCAATGATTTATCAATTTAGTTCTTGCAGACCTCAGAAAACATATTTTCATGTTCTTTTTTAATTTTGGGGTTTATTTTTTTTTCTTTTTTGGTGTATTGCTGTGCTTTTTGAAAAATGTACTGATGTAAAAATATTTTATAATGGTAACTTTGGGTGAATTTAAAAAGTTGCATTTGTTATTAATCACAGGTCACTCTGGAAACTTGTGTTTTTATCTTGTCTTGCTATCAAGAATTTTTTTCCTTAATCATCACATTAAGGATAATACAGAAAACTGCCTTGGAAATTAGAGATGATGCTTCCACCAGAATAAAGTACATGCTCCTATTGCACACTGTGTTGAGGCTAAGGTCCTCCTCTAAATCAAAGGGCAGGCTTTCTTGTTGCACATTAGAAAGAACTTAGATTCCTCAACTTGGTGCTTCTTTATCATAATGCAACATATGAGAGCGTGTGGGATTCCATGACTCTTTCTGTGTCATGTTCTGGGAGCTAGAATTTAGAGAGATAATGGACAAGTGCTAACGGCATGGCGACTGTAATTCCTTCGGGCAATAAACAGACTTCATTTATGGTCTAGGAGTTTAATTTTCTAAATGTGCCCATGAAAGTATGGTGAGCTGATTTTTATTACCTTGTAAATAAGGTAAAATTTCAGGACTTTTCCAGCACTTAACATAGATACTCTACCATAGGAAAATTTTAGGGTAAGGGACACACAGAGAGTAGTAATGAAAGTGCCCCTGTGGAAATCATTAGCATTCGCAGGATGGACAAGGTATGTCCGGCTCCACAGTTGCGTTTTAAAATAAAGGCGTCCATGCCAATGATTTTCCAGGAGGCATACGATATGTTGTATACCCAGACTCCATGCTCCTGCTCTAAACAATGTTTTCATACAGTCTAATAGCCAACGGAAGTCCCCTTTCCCCTTTAACCTTTTAGTATGTTATAACTAAAAAGATAATGGTTAATAGCACAGAGTCCATAAAATGAAAATATTCTATCCCTGCTTTATGGACAGTTATATCAGAAAGGTGGGCAGTGATTTGTGTTCATCAGCGTTATTTCCTGAGATAGCGTAGGATATGTGCATCAGATGGTAAGAAAAATTAATTAGGTCATTACGATCACAGAGATCTTTTAAAGTAAATTAAGGGTTACAGAAATACAAATGTGTCCCCTTGAATCTGAATGTGAATACTTCAGAGTTGACATTCTTTTTTTATGGATAAACAACGTGAGGCTCAGAAAGGTTGAGTGAGTACAGTGAAGCGATTTTCACATGAGGTAACGAATGTGGCCTCAGTTTTATGGTACTTCAGTTCTTAGTCTGTATGTCACTAATTGTAAATCACTTTTGCCTTTAGTGTTTGTAAGAGCAGAATGCAGCAGAGACTCAGAAGTGCACCTGCAGGTCAGCATTGGTAAGGAACCCAGATTCACAAGAGTATTCAGATTCAGCACATGAAGAAGGCAATGTTTTTCAAGTGGGTCTCTGCTTCCTACACAACAAGCATAAACTCACAGAACAAGAAAAAAGGAAATTTTTCTGACTTCGATGTAACTTAAAGGACTGGACTCCGGAGAAGAAGGTTCTAGGGCAAGATGGCTGAATAGAAGCTGCCTGTGTGTGAAGTAGTGTAAGCGATGGTTCAGGAAATTAAACAAAATACTCTGTTCGATAGAGAAAAGGAGCAGAAAACCCAGAAATTTCAAGTATGGATAGAACGATAGAAAAGTGTGCAGACATAAGATAATCAAGCAAAACAACCAGTTAAAACGTGGCTAGAACACAACAGTGTGCTCTCAGCAAGACAGAAACAGAAGTTAAGTATCTCTTGAAAGCAGAGACTGGCAGTCCTATGCACAGAACAGGCTTCTGGTTCTGCAAAGCCTCAAACTTAGATGTAGTTCTTGGAGGTCAATTGATGCTGAGAGACTGAAGAGCCTTCAGTGAACTGTGGGGAGATAAGACCTACTTATTAACTCTGCAAGAAGGTCACCAGGCAGGTAGATGTCAGCAGGTATCCAGGCACAAGCTGACACAAAGAGACCTAGACACAGACAAAGACAGACAGACAGACAGAAGACAGACAGATACACAGAGTGGGGTGTAAACACACAGACACACACAGAGGCACAGGCACACATACACACACACACATGCACACACAAACGGGTACAGATACACAGGCCACACACACACACACACACACACACATAAAGGCAACTCTTTATGAAGAGGAAGGGGGGCTACTACAGGAGGAGGAGAGGTTGGAAAGGATATAAGGAAATGTGAGATTGTAACAGTGTTCATACATGAAAATGCTACAAGGAAAAATTATTTTGTAAGTAAAGTTGAAAATTTAATAAATACAAATTCTGAGAAGAAAAGAACCCCATGATGTCAGCTCTATGTATAAGTGTCTCTCTGGAGATTACATAAAGGATTACTTTTTCCATAACTGTCGTGTAGGAGAAAGGAAGATATGGTATTTATGTCCTAGTGTATCAAAGCCATATCACAGCTTTGATATGGATGTTCAGTTCTTTCAAATTCTCAGTCTGTATTAAGTCAGCCTTGAACCTATGAGGATAAGGCTTTGCATAATTCATGTTTATTTTTTCCCAGAAATTAATACAGTGCTTATCATGAAACAGCAGGAAATTATTCAGCAGATTATTAGATGGGAAAATAATCATACAGAAACACACTTTAAACTATAGAGATAAATTATGAGACAATATGAAAATTAGAAAAATGTCAGATGATATTAAAGGTATTAAGTGAAAAACACTATGAGTAATTGTTTCTACAACCGGAAACTTTAGTATACCTTCAAAGTTTATGAATAAATCTAATTTAAAATAATTTAAAAAAATAGTTAATAATTTTTAAAGAATCAGAATCTTTACTTATTCAGTAACTTTCATTGTGTATGTAGAAGCCAATATGCACTTCTATTCATAGACTGATTACTTCATGCCTTTAAAACAGTCATGGGATGGGGTCTATGTCTGGAAAGATATTTAGTGCATAAGAGTATGCACCGTTCTTACAGAAAACCCAATTTTGGTTCCAAGCACCTACATTAGGCAACTCACAGCAACCTGTATATCTAGTTCCAGGGTTCTAACACCCCTGAGTAATAAACTTGCCTTAACTCACACACTACAATACACACACCCAGAAATAATAATAGTACATCTTTAATAAATTTTGTAGTGCAGTATTTTAGCATCGTTTTAACACTATACTTAAATCTTTCAATTTTCTACGCATTACCATAAATATCATGGTGTCATGTAAATCATTGTCTAAGTTGTGCCAGATTGGAATTTGTGCCATAAATGTAAAAATAAAATGTTTTGCTGGGTGTGCATCAGAAAATGAACTTATAATACTATAACAAAATATTATATTGTAATTATAATACTACCCTACAGCAGTATCATGGGTGAGGCAGAAGTCACTGAAGAAAACTATGTACTTTACTTAAAACTTGTACACTTCCAAACAGAATTATTAGGTTGTATGCTAAGGTCAACGATTCTATTGTTTGTGGTGTGACAACAATGTAGAACTTTGTGTTTCAAAGCAGTGCTGTGAGCATCAAATGCTACGCTAAGTTACTAGACTTTTATCAATTAATCACTGATTGAGTTTTGTAATAGGAGATGGATTCTGTATTTATGTAACAGCCTTGGGTACATTTTTTTTCAATTATCATGTATTTCAGTAGCACACACCAGGCAAGTAATCTGTGTCATAAGCTGCAAGAAAAGTGCTATGCTGTGTTATTACAAGTGAAATGGCTCGTGATTTGGACCTTGAAATTTCAGTCCGGTGCTCCAATGTGAGTCTCTGTCTCTGTCTCCTTTCATCGCCTGATGAAGGTTAATATTCAGGAGGATGCCAAATGTTTTTCTTTGGGTTCACCTTCTTATTTAGCTTCTTGGATGCTCACCTTACTAGACCTGGATGGAGGTGGGTGGTCCTTGGACTTCCCACAGGGCAGGGAACCCTGATCGCTCTTTGGGCTGATGAGGGAGGGGGATTTGATCAGGGGAGGGGGAGGGAAATGGGAGGCGGTGGCGGGGAGGAGGCAGAAATCTTTAATAAATAAATAAATAAGTAAGTAAATAAATAAATAAATAAAAGAAATTGAGCAAGACAAAAAAAAAGAGAGAGAGAGAGAGGTCAGGGTAAGAAAAGCTACCTGTGCCTCCAACTCAGTGACCTGCAGACTTGACCTTTGTTATATCAGCCTCAGGAAATAAAAAATTAAAGAAAGAGAAAAAAAACAAGTGAAATGGCATTTCAGTTATGAACATATGGTTCTAGTGTAAAAGAAAGACACCTAGATTGACAAGTGTCCCACTGTCTGGGACAAAGAGTAAACTCCTAGTGCATTGAGCAATGGTTCTCAGCTTTCCTAATGCTGCCAACTTTTGTTGTGCCATGTTTGAGACCCCCAAACAAGACCATCACAGAGCTGGTACCCAATGTAAACAAAGGGTTTACTGAAGCAGGTCTGGACCTGGGCAGCAACTCAGCACTCAGGAGGATGAGAGTGGATATAAGCATTCACACTGGAGGATTTATAAAGGAAAAACACAAGCAGCGGTCACAAGCCTTGTTGTTACTCAGAAGTTCTGGGGTAGTTGACAGCTATCCTGATTGGTTGCGGTAAGGGAAAGTACAGAATTGGAGGGTACATTTGTCAAAAATACATCATGCATACTGGAGGCAAGTGGCTAGGAGCTGTCATGAGTCATTCCCAGGGTGAAGTTCAGCCCATTTCAGGAACTTGGAATCATGGAGGGCATAAGAGGCATAGTCTTAGTTTAGTTCAAATTTGACCATCACACCTTCAGTACAATTCCTCATATTGTGGAGACTTTCAACCATAAAGTGATTTTTGTTACTTCATAACTACTTTGGCTACTGTTATGAATTACAATGTAAATATTTGTGATATTTGATGGTCTTAGGCAACTTCTGTGAAAGGGTCTTTGACTTCAAAGGGCTTGAGAGCCACAAGCATAGAAGATGAGAAAAATCTCTCCAGATGAGATAGTGCCGGGGACAGCTTGTGTTTTCAGAACAAACATGGCATGTTCCAAGCTCCACCGATATTTTTTCTAACACAAATATGTATCTAAATATACTTTCACTTCCCACTAGGGACTCTACCCATAAGTATTGAAAATTTCTGCTGGCTTTCCTTTTCTTCCTTTTAGAGCAACGTTAGATTGACTTTACTTTTACAGTTTTTGCTAAAAGTTTGCCATTGCTTGAGTGGATATGTGTGATTTGAATAAGAATGGGTCCCCTAGGCTCATATATTTGAATGCATATTCATCAGGGAGTGGTTATATTTGAGAAGAATTAGGAGGTGTGGCCTTGTTAGAGTCATGTAGCCTTATTGAAAGAAGTGTGTCACCAGGGATGGCTTTTAATTTTCAAAAGCCCATATTCGTGTCCCAGTTTCTCTTCCTCTTCTCTTCTCTTCTCTTCTCTTCTCTTCTCTTCTCTTCTCTTCTCTTCTCTTCTCTTCTCTTCTCTTCTCTTCTCTTC
>NC_022024.1:6155717-6178859 GCF_000317375.1 Microtus ochrogaster
TTCCTTTCCCTTCCCTTCCCTTCCCCTCCCCTCTCATCCCCTCCCCTCCCCTCTCATCTCATCTCCTCATCTCTCATCTCTTCTTTTCTCCTCCCCTCTCTTTTCCTTCCCTCTCACCTTCTCATCTCTTCTCTCCTCCCCTCTCTTCTTCCCTTCCTTTTCCTCTCTTCTTTGCTTGCAGATCAGGTTGTGAAACTCTTTCAGTTACAGCTGCAGCACCGCATGGTTGCCATCATGCTCCATGCTCCATGCTGGCAGGCTCCCCACTATGATGACAATGGAATAAACCTCTCAAACTGAAAGTAAGCCCTGACTCAATGCCTTCTTTCATAAGAGATGCCTTGGCCATGGTGTCTTTTCACCATTCAGAACAGTGTCTGAATCTGGTTATATATGTGTTAACAAGGACACACATGCATGTTTTATGTTAGTGATATAAAAACATTTGAAACTAAGTGTTTAGTAACAACAGCAAAATCCTGCTGTGTCAACCTCCCTCAGAACTGTAACAGGAGAGCCAGGCCACTTGTTCATCCTGGCCGCCCGGCTAGCTTAGCCCTGAAATAAACACACAGAAATTGTAGTAATTAAAATACTGCTTGGCCCATTAGCTCTAGCATCTTATTGGCTAAGTCTCACATCTTCATTTAACCCATTTCTATTAATTTGTATATCACCATGTAGCAGTGGCTTACTGGGTAAAATTCCCAGCATCTGTCTCCAGTTGATCCATGGAGTTTCTCTGACTCTGCCTTCTTCCTTCCAGAATTCCATTTAATTTTTTCCACCTACCTAACTTTTGCACTATCAACATACCCAAAGAAGGTTTTTTTTTTTTAAATTAACCAATGAAAGCAACACAAAGACAAAGGACCTCCTACACTATAGAGCAACATTCATGGACTTAAACACTCACAGGTAGTGTGACTGATATATCTCCTTGAGTTACACAACTGAGACCCCTTGATTATATGGGTAAAGGGACATACACTTTCGCTGCATCACTCACTCCTCACAAAGCTATAATATTGAAGTGCTATAGCATCCCTCTGAGCTCAGATTTTCTGTAATACTAAAATAGGAATAGAGGTTGACGTGCAACTTCCCTAGCAAATTTGTGTGAGGCTCAATTCTGCTTCAGCTCCCAGGGATCATTTCTGGGTAGTAGAAGGACTAGGCTGCCTGGAGTCCAAGAAAAAGCAGATACAGAAAATCACAGTTCAGAGTATCTGAATACTTGAAGTGGCTCTGAATTCCAGGCCTGATCTAAGCAGAGCAGCCTACAGCATTACATTGTACCAGACCAAGAAAGCAGACCATCTAGGATCCAGTGTCAGTTTCTTGACTTCAGAGGGTAGTTCTGCTTGTTGTAGGATGCCACTTGAAAGTTCAACTCACAGAACAGCTGAACTTCAGAGCACAAATGCTAGTCTAGCTAAACTTGAAAACACTACCTCAAAGTTTGACAACCCATGGCTATCAGATAGCTTATTATGAACCCCAAGAAATATTAAGTGAACAAAATGTATTTGCTTTTGTGTTGCAAAATGTTAACAAATTCCATGGCCAAAAGCAATCTAAAAAAGGAGAGAATCTGTTTAGCTTAAAGTTTCAGAGGAAGAGATCGTGATGGTTGTAGAGGCATGACAGTAGAGCAGGGAGCTGAGAGATCACATCTTCAATAACAACCATGAAGCAGAGAGAATAAACAGAAAGATTGATGGAGCTGTAAACATTCAAAGCATGATCCTGCATCATACCTCAAGGTTGCAGCAACAGCAGTAACAACCAAGGACAAGCATTCAAATGCAGGATGCTGTGGGGGGACATTTATTATTCAAGCTGTCACATTCCATTCCCTAGTTTGTGTAGGCTCATGGCTGTACATCAAAATGTAATAGACATATTGTAAAATTCAAAAGTTCTCTATGGACTTTGATACTTTCAATAGTTTTTAAAACTCCAGAGTTTCTTTGGGGACTCAAGAAATTCTCTTCTTTTAGCCCCTTATAAAATAAAAAGCAAATTATGTACTTCCAACATACCAAGACAAAGAACGTGCATTCCTGTTCCAGAAAGGATAGTGGAGAAATACTGGACCAAAGCACAACTGCAACCCAGGAGGCTAAATACTAATCCATCTGACTCCCTGTCTGTGTAAGTGGGCTTCTGTGTCAATGGATGTGAATGTCTCTGCCGCTCTAGCTATGCTTTTCGTTATGTTTTTCTCTCCCTCCCTTAGTCTGGGTCCAGGTATTTTTATTCTTTTGGTTTCCAGGCTCTCCATTGTGTGCTTTTTGTCTACTTGCATGTTCTTACGGCTTTAAAAGTGTGTCTTTGTCACTATAGTTCTGTAGTATCATTAGAGGGAAGGTACTGTGATGCCTCCCACACTGTCTAGCAATAACACTGTATTGCTTTGTATATTCGTGATTATTTCATTTTGATGCAATGTGCTTGCACTGTTATTTCTAATTTTATGAAGAACAACATTGGAATTTTGAAGGAAATTGCATTGAATCTATAGATTTTTTTTTAAAAAAAATATAACCAAATAAGCAATGTTAATTGTTTCAGTTCAGGTGTATGAGATATATTCCCAACATCTAGTTCTTCTTATGGTTTTGTTTGTTTGAAAGTATCATAAGACTATGTGTGTCAGTATAAAAAAAGTTCATACATGAATTGGATCAAGATTTACAATAAATAAGCATAAAAGAAATGTAAGTACCCTTAAGCCTGAATAACCAAGCAAAACATGGTATATACATTAAGGGCATTATTTTTCAGGTTTTGTATAGTGCAAAGAATAATAATAAATAAATAAATGTTAAGTGAGAAATCAGATTGTGAAAGGCCAAATATTGTATGATTCAGATGATATGTACTTAGAGTAATATAATATTTAACAGTAAAGCAATGGTTTGTGAGGCCTATATGTGGGAGACTGAAAATGAGTTACTGTTTAATCAGCATAGAATTTCAGTTTTGCCAGGAGAAATGGGTCATAGAAATAGAAGATGGGAAATGGAGCTTCAATATCATGATATTTAATATTATTGGGATTGAAATTTAGCACATAGCAAAGATAACCAATTGGAAGGAGAGTTGTTTTCTAGTAGATTTAGTTGTTTTATGTGTTTAAGTGTTTTATCTGCGTGTGTGTGTATGTGTGTGTGTGTGTGTGTGTGTGTGTGTGTGTGTGTGTATCACATATGTGCAATGTTCACAGAGGCCAAAAGAGGAATCACCTAGAATTGACATTAGAGAGGATTCTTAGCCACCATGTGGGAGCTAGAAACTGAACCCCAGTCATCTAAAAAACAGCAAGTGTTCTGAACTGTGGAGACATCTTCCCAGCCCTGAGATACCAATTTTGGCAACTTAGTTTGACAACTCTGAAAAAAAAATACATTTTAAGAAAATATTTAGTTGTAGTATAGCTAACTCAAATTAACCAAAACACAGCTGTGTGCCATACTACACATAAAATACAAATTATTTTCTTTTTATAACAATTGTTTGGTTCGAAATTCTGACTTTTCCTTTCTTATTTGACACCTGTTGTAGAAAAACAGGATTTTGGGTTGTGACTAAGTCCTGTGGATCAAATTTGTCTTGTGAACATGGAATGAAAATTCTATTAAAGAAACATATGTTGAAAAATACCTTTCAGAAGGTGTTTCTTTTGGAAAATGTTGTAAAGCTTGGTAACTTTTATCTGTTAATAATAGTAAAATAATTTATATTTATTTATGCACAGATGACATGTTAAGAATATTTTGAAAGTAAGTGTATCAGAGGAATAATTGCTGATAATGTTGCTATTCTTTGAAACACAATATAGAAATTCTGCTGCTTTAAGTATTCTCCCTAAATTCATCCCATAAATACTGCTAAATCTCATTGATTTTCATCATAAGCTGCTGCTTTAAAATACAAATACTATTGCATATGTAGAAAAGTTACAGTAAATGACAATGACATTAGCCCCTTTGCCATTCAAAAATCATCTCACATTACCCAACTTCCAAATGGCTACCAGGTCTGTGATTTCTGAACAAGGTGTTAGATTTTCTCTTTGTTGAATTGTTTCTGAATTTTAATCTTGGAGTTATAGCTATTCTATTTCAGAACCACACTCAGAAGCGCTTCCAAAGCAATATCTTCCATTTCTTTACTTCTTTCTAGGCAAATTGATCAGCAGTGTTTTGAGGACTGGCTGTGTGCCCAGTTTCCACAAATGCCAAAAACTTCTGTGCACCAAGTTAATTAAAATTGACTGCTTGTTTAGGGAGAAGAAACGGGCAGAATGCCGGATGCCTCGAAAGACTGATGGAACAATTTAAGTAAACAGAATAACCTGCCTTGCAGCAAAAGAATAAAAATACTTTATTATGTTGCTTCAGTTCAAATAAAAAGCCATTGTAATGTTATTTTTTAATTGAAAAATGTGAAATATATACCTGAGTGAAAATGAAAATGCTACATTAGTCATGGAAAACAATAAAAAAATATGATTTTCACAAAATCTATTAGATTTTTGATGCCCAGTGTTTTAAGGGAGTATTTTTTTGCAGTTACAAACATATGATAATTTTTTTCACTAGTGTCCATTCTAAAAGTCTATCCAATATTGAATTAATATTTGTATAAGTGCATATATATATGGCAATTAGCTATCAAATTTATATTTAGAGTCAGTGTAAGGGAAACCAGTGTGTAAGTGCACATGTGTATCTGTATTGTGACCAATTATCATCTAATTTTAAAGGCAAAAAAATAGCAATAGCAGTATTTATTATGGTATATTTGCATTAGGTGTGAATTAGAATTTAAAATAACACACCATCTTAATACTTACAGAAATCTAAATTCTATTATACTGAGAAAGCTTGTTTAAGGACTTAGTAAATAATCTGAACACTAAGTATTGAGTGAGTTGAGATTGGTTTCCATAAACAAAACATGGTCACCTATTAGACAGGGAATGTAAGGTTGCTAATATACACTGAATTTTCCAATTAACAGTTATACTTGGTGTACCAGTGCTTTTGCATTCTCCCCATAACAATGAAAGGTACACTCATGTACTTATTTTACATTTGGTTATCCCTTAATTACTATGATCTGTCTAGTCATAGGTTCTCACATGGCGATAGAGTCAGACATACATTTTATTTTTTGGAGTGGGCCTCAAATCCAATGAGAAAATTGTTGATTACCCCTATTGATATTCTTGCTACTATTGCAGAAATGGGCATGTCTTGCCAGGCCAGTCATTATTGTACTGCACAGAGCTCACAGCAGGATAATGTTGATAATTTTTTCATTCATTGGATAGTATGTATAGTACCTTCCATCGCTACAAAAGCTAGGCAGTGATAATGTGTCTTCCATATCGGTACCAGCTTTATTTCTTCTTCTTCTTTTTTTTTAATTTATTAGATTTTCAAAAGATGCCAATGCAAGTTCACACTCCCTCCCCTCCTATCATTCCCTCCACACACCCTCCCACCACATCCCATCTAATCCTCAGAGAGGGTAAGGTACATTGATTTGTGGAAGGTCCACGGCTCTCCTATATCTAGGCTGAGAAAGGTATAACTCAGAATTGGATCCCAAAAATCCAGTACATGCAGTAGGGATAAATCCTAGTGCTATTGGTAGTTGCTCCTCAATCTGCCCCAGCCATGCCACTCACAGTCAGACAAACTAGTTTGGTCCTATGCTTGTTCCTTCCCAGTCCAGCTGGAGTTGGTGAGCTCACATTAGCTCAGGCAAACTGTTTCAGTGGGTGAAGCCATCATGGTCTTGACCTCCTTGCTCATATTCTCATTCCTTCCACTCTTCAACTGGACTTTGGGAGCTCAGTACAGTACTCCCATGTGGGTCTCTGCCTCTGCCTCCATCAGTTGCTGGATAAAGGCTCTACGGTGATAGATAGATACAGTTAAGATAATCATATCCTGGACTAGGGAAAATCAAGATCAGGCTCACTCTCCTCTATTGCCCAGGGTCCTAGGTGATGTCATCCTTTTGGATTCCTGGGAATTTCTCTAGAGCCAGGTTTCTGTTAACCCTATAATGGCTGCCTCAATCAAGATATTTCTCTCCTTGCTCTCATCTGTTTTCTTCCTCTTTCTCATCCATCCCATTTCCTCAAGTTCTCCTCTACCCTTTCCTTCTCTTCTCTTCTTCTCCTTTTACCCTCCCATGCTCCCAACCCTGCCAGTCAATCCTGTTTTCTTCCAATTTCCACATGGGTCTATATTTTTTCATATGGGTTCACATTATCACTTAGCTTCTCTAGGATCATGAACCATAGGAAAAAATAGGATTGCCATTTTTACTATGTTGATCCTACTTATCCAAGAGCATGGGAGATTTTTCCATTGTCTGATATCTTCTTCAATTTCTTTCTTCAAACACTTAAAGTTCTTGTCAAATAGGTCTTTCACTTCTTTGGTTAGTGTTATCCCAAGATATTTTTATGTTATTTGTAGCTATTGAGGAAGGTGATGTTTCTCTGATTTTCCTCTCAGCTTCTTTATCGTTTGTGTATAGGAGGGTTACTGATTTTCTTTTTTTAGTTGATCTTGTATCCTGCCACATCACTGAAGGTATTTATCAGCTGTAGGGGTTCTCTGGTATAGTTTTGGGGATAACTTATGTACACTATCATATCATCTGCAAGTAAAAGTTTGACTTCTTCCTTTCCAATTTGAATCCCCTTGGTCTTCTTTTGTTGTCTTATTGCTATTGCTAAGACTTCAAGAAGTTGTTGAAGAGATATGGAGAGAGTAGACAGTCTCGTCTTGTTCCTGGTTTTGCTTTGACCTTCTTTCCATTTAATTTGATGTTAGCTGTTGGCTTGCTGTATATTGCTTTTATTATATTTTGATATGTTCCTTGTATCCCTGATCTCTCCAAGACCGTTATCATGAAAGGGTTTTGGATTTTGTCAAATGTTTTTTTCAGCATCTAATGAAATTATCATATTTTTTCTTTCAGTTTATTTATATGATTGATTACATTAATAGATTTTTGTATGTTGAATCAATCTTGCATCTCTGGAATGAAGCTGACTTGATCATGGTGAATGATTTTTTTGGATGTGTTCGTGGATTTGGTTTGCCAGGTTTTTTTTTTTTTTGAGTATTTTTACATCCATGTTCATGAGTGTTATTTTTCTGTAATTTTCTTCCTTGTCTGAGTCTTAGTGTTGTTTTGGTATCAGGGTAACTGTAGCCTCATAAAAAGAGTTTGGCAATGTCCCTTCTGTTTCTGTTATGTGGAACACTTTGAGGAATATAGGTATTAGCTCTTCTTGGAAGTTCTGATAGAATTCTACACTAAAACCATTTAGTCCTGGCTGGTTTTTTTTTGGGGGGGGGATGTTTTGATGAAAGCTTCTATTTCCTTGTAGTTTATAGGTCTATTTAAATTGCTCACCTGGTCTTGATTTAATTTTGGTAAATGGTATCTATCTAAAAATTTGTCCATTTTTTTTACAATTTCTCATTTTGTGGAGTAAAGGTTTTTGTAGTATGATGTAATGATTCTCTGAATTTCCTCAGTGTCTGTTGTTATGTCCCCTTTATGATTTTGTTAATTTGGATGTTCTCTCTCTGTGTTTTGATTAGTTTGGATAAGGGTTTGTCAATCTTGTTGATTCTCTCAAAGAAACCAACTCTTTGTTTCATTGATTCTTTGTATTGTTTTCTTTGTTTCCATTTTGTTGATTTCAGCCCTCCATTTGATTATTTTCTGTCTTCTACTCCTCCTGGGTGAGTCTGTTTCTTTTTGTTCTAGAGCTTTCAGGTGTGCTGATAAGGCACTATTGTGAGCTTTCTGTTTTCTTTATGTGGACACTTAGTGCTATCAACATTCCACTTAGCACTGCTTTCTTGGAGTCACATAGGTTTGGATATGTTGTGCCTTCATTTTAGTTAAATTCAAGGAAGTCTTTAATTTCTTTCTTTATTTTTTTTCCTTGACACAGGAGTGGTTCAAGAATTCACTGTTCAATTTCCATGAGTTTGTATGCTTTCTGAAAGTAGTATTGTTGGTAATTTGAAGATCTCCCATGCACCCTTCTCCCATTTCTCTCCCATATCCCTCACTGCTATTCCTTCCAGTGTCAGAGTTCATAAATGAACATACATGTTGCATGTATGCATGTGGGTATAGGATCATGTACTATAGCATGAATAGCTCCTTGGCATGTGTGGAACTTCATGGGTATTTCCCCATCCATGATGCAGTTTTGGTGGCATTAATAACAAGAACCCAGACCAGTTATTGGGGTTCAACCTGAAGATCAGAAAACAAAGCAACAGAGTACTGGAGAGACCTTTTACCTCTAGCCAAAGGGACAAGACACTGATTCCATGAAACCTCAAACTCCACACTCCCGTGAGTTCCTCTCTCTTCCCCTTTATATTCCTCTCTCTTTTTTAGCTCTATTGTTCCTGTCTCCACCTTCTTCGTTCTGGGAATAAAAGTGTGTGACTCCCAAACACTGGTATTAATAATGTGAACCACCACCGCCTAGATCTGTTTCTGAATTAGTCTTGTGTAGCCCAGGGTAGCTTTGAACTTTCAGAGATCCCTCTTCCTCTGTCTCCTGAGTCCTGGGATTAAAGGTGTGTGCCACCACTCCCTGGCCTGTATGGTTGACTAGTGTGGTTGCTTTGCCCTTTGATCTTCAGGCAAAGTTTATTTATTAAAACACAAATAATATACCACTATAGGTTCTTGCTGGCTTGATCCTGCCCAGCTCTTACGCACACTGTCACAGATGCCCTGAGTCCATGTATGAAGTAGCACTGTCATGGTGGGAAAATCCTTTGTCATTGTAGTCATCCACCACCTCTAGCTCTCTAAATCATCACACGATCTCTTCCGTGATGATTCCCGAGACTCAGGTGGATGAGTTGTGATATAGTTCCCTCATTTAGCAAGCCGCAATTCTCTTATTTTCTATGTACTGACAAACTGTCACTCTCTATGTTAATTGTGCTTTATTGGAAAAAAGGAAGTTCCTGTAGTGAGGGTTGACAGATGTACTTATCTATGGGCACAAAGGTAAGAATTTAGGGGGAAGCTCATCACCATGTCCATTTAGAAGAATAATAATACTCATCTACAATTTGCTATAGGGCCTTTGAACTAGCCAGCCACAGGATGTTCAGTCCATGTGCATGTCTGTCTTGTGCAAAGTCCTTGAGATGTAATCTGAACGTGGTTGGTTACTACCATTTTTGCCACTATTGCACAAATAGGAATATCTTACAAGGAAAGTCATTATTCTCACAGTGTTCACAGCTGACTAAGGCTGTGATTTTCCCCCAGTTGTGAGCATAGAACTTTCCAGCACTATGAAAGATGCGTATTAGCGATGAAGCTTCCTGGTGAGTACTTGTTTATTTTCCAAGTCTTATGACTCAAGTATATGGTGTCTTTAGTCAGAGCCTATAGACCCCGAAATGACATAGGATATCACCATTGTTCTTAGTTATCCTCTAGAACTTGATAGTAGGAACTTATTGCTGAAAACATTGCAAATTTGCTTGTTTCCTTTAAAATTAAATAGGCTGTTGAACTATATGTCTCAGAATTCTCCTTGATCCCAAAGGAATGAAGAGCCATTTCTACTCAGAAGTCTGTATAGGAATGTACCAATCAATGTTAAGTAAATATAACACATGGATTTCTTAAATATAGATTTTCAGTTCTGTTATCCATTCTAATGGTACTTATATTGAAAAACCTGATGTGTCATTCCAGTTTTTCACTTTGCCTTGACCCCAAAAATCTTACCAGTTCTTTTTTTGGTTGATGTTTTAACTGTCTTGCCTGATTTTAAATAGTGCATTTTTTTTCCTTTTTGTACATGATTATAATCTAATTACAATGTTCCTCCTTTCTTTTTTTTTCTCCAACCACCCCCCCGTATTCTCCTACCAGCTGTCATTCAAATTTATCAACTATTTTTCATCGTTAATATATATTCAAAAAATTTAACCAGTTCAATTTTTAAAATATTGTTTATGTGTAAATTTAAAATGTGTTTTGAGAGCAGAACAAATAATTAATATGCTCCTTCCTAGAGGCAGGGACAACTTCTTCTGCTTTCATATTTACTCAGTTACCTGTAGTTCTTTGTGTAGACTTGAGACCTCTTGGCTTTTCATTACTTAGTTTGGCATGTTCACTAGTGTCCTTCCTATTCAGCTCATATTTGTCATGTTTGGGTGGTCATGCTGTTGAGACTTCATGAGTATAGATTCTAATGTTACTAGGAGACACATGTCATAGTAAAGTCTGATTATTTTGGCTTTTACAATCTTTCAGCCCCCATATCTGCAATATCCCTGAACTTCAAGGGCAGTACCATTTTATAGATATACCCTATATATTGTTACTGGACTACAGAACTCTGTGTATTGATTGGTTATGGTTTTCTGAAGGGATTTCCATCCTCTGCAAAGAGAAATTTTCTCATTGAGGGGTCAAGACTAGACTTATCTGTGGGTATAAAGACAAATGTTTATAGATTTTGGTAAAGACTAGTGGTTTGGGGGTCTCTAATAACTGTATTTTCACTGCACTTTGTAGTTAACTATGTATCCAGTACACGGCATGGTATCCTACTTGTTGAGTGTATTTTAAGACCATTTAAAGAGATATTGTCAAGGTAAGTATGTCTTTATTCATAGTTTTTTTTCTCCATGCTAGTCATTATTGTGGTTCATAGGTGTCACAGTTGGGTAGAACTTTTAGTTGTCTCCCTGCTTTAGAATCTAGCATGGCATTATCTTGTACCATGAAACCTGGTTCTCAGAGCACAATCAGGTAATTATAGTTCAGAAGACTCTGGGCCCTGCTTTAAAGTGCATGGTATTGTCAGCAGTATAGACTTAACATCTACCAAAAATTGGCTGTGTGTTTTGAGAGTCTCTTAGACAGGCCTGGCCAATAATTGCAAATAGGGTTCTTCATGTCTGGTATTGGAATTTTTTTAACATCTTCAGCTCTTGGATGGATATATATGCTGAGTTATGTATATTATACTCCCATGAAAAACTACTGTAGTTTTACACATTAGTGTAAACTCCAGACTAATATTTTTTATCAAAAATTTACACAACACTAGGTCTCCAGTGGCAGCTTCATGGCTTCTCTAAATTCCACCTTCCTTCTCCTAGCATTCAGTTTAGTTTTCCCCACCTAGCTAAATTCTGCCCTGCTATAGGTCCAAAGCAGTTTCTTTATTCATTAATAGCAATCATAACCTACAGAAGGAAATCCCACATAACTTCCCCTTTTCTGTTTAAATAAGAAGGAAGGTTTTAACACTGATGAACAAACTTCTCATGATGATTCCTTAAAAGAATATTTCAATGGGATTTTTAAGTAGTCATATAGATCAATGATTTGTTCAAAATGTTATAAAATTATGGAGCAAAAATAAAGCAGCACACAGTTGTTAAGGTACTAGATTATACATCTATCTAAATACAATAGATTATATGTCTAGTATATGGTCAAGACTTTCAATACTTACAAGTCAGTTAAGGAGGAAATATATTATTTAAAGAAATATTTTAATTAAAGCAAAAAGACTGATACAGTGGTTTTATCTATAAACTTAGATGTTTTAAACATGTTGTTTACTCATTATCAGATAAAGGTTATGTTTTTCAGAGTCCCTTTAATTGCCCAGGGAAATTCAGTTTTGATAAGGTGGTGAAATTCTCATCTATCAGTTTTGTTATTAATGACTTGTTTTATTGAATAAGAAATTACAGATAAGTTTTATTTCATTTGATACAAAGTGTGTGTGTGCGTGTGTGTGTATGTGTGTTTGGTGGTGACACATTTATTATAAAGAAACACTGCAGAACACATTGAGGAACAAAAAGATTTATTTAATAGTCAGTCAATGAGAATAATATCATTTTGGAATAAAAACAGCTTAAAAATATTTCTGTGTTAGTTCCTTTAAGCATACCTTTCTATAAGGCAGTGGATAAAGATGAGGCAAAGATGGCTTCTGTGCTGAAATACATATTGTACCATATGGAGTCCTATGTTGACTGATGTGCAAGGGGACCTACCTAGTCAGGTGTTGTGTATTTCAGCACTTTTCCTTCTATAAATAGAAAAGTCATACCTCAGATAAGACAAACTTAACTTACAAAGACGAGAATTCTAATTGAATGTGTCACAAAACTATACATGATATTTAATGGCTGAGATATGAGAGCTATTTCTCCAACAACACAAACTTCTAAGAAAACACAAACTCACTAATTCAACTCTGTTCCATTTTTATTCTACAGCGTAAGTTTAAAAACCACATTACATGAGTGTTCTTATATAAAAATTAAGTCAATCAAATGCTATTTCTCAAGAAAACAGATAACATTTAAATATATTTCAACTGAAATATAAGGTCCAAATACCTTTCCATTGTGTCTTGCATTGTAGTTCATGTGTTATTGCTTTAAGAGCTTTTATAACAATGATTTAATTAGTTATCTTCTACTTCTCCTCTGACTGCTGGATTGGCTGACAATTCTGTAGTTTTCCATAATGTTGAAGTGGAATTTCCTACTCAATAGGTTTGTCCTTTTCAGTGACATGAGGTAAAATGAGCTGGTGCAGCCTGTGTCCCACAAAACTTTAAACTGGCAGACAGGCTGGTCCCAGGGGCTATACATCACACTTCTTAATGTCTTTTCTTCAGCCACATACATGGATTTAACTAAGAACCTAAATCTAGTTATTCAGTATAATGTAGGATCCATTTAGGACATAAAGCAAATACAACTTGATAGCTTGCTTTGCATATTCTTCAAAAAAAATAACTTGAAACCAAACCTTTCTTGCTTGTATTGAATAAGGTAGTTTTCTGGTACAATGTCCCTTACTCATACACAAAGAGAAATATCTTAGGCATAATATTATTTTTAAAAAGAATAGTTCAGGAAATTTGATATTAGCTTCTTACAACTGATGACAAGACAACAAGAAAATCTCATCTATACTGGATATTCTCAAGGCTCTATCTGTAGGTGCTCACTGCAAAATCCATGGCCAGCAGAGTAATGATCCACAGGAGGCATGATAGACATAAATTCATTTCATTACAACTCATAGTTGCTGTGTGTTCAGACTTCAAGGTCTGATAGGAGGTAGTTTATTTTAAGTATATTTAAACACAACACAGTTTAGAAAAAACAATCCTGGTAATAATTAGCTCAATCCAACATGCACACTAAAGCTTACTTAAAACATTACCTTGTTGAACCCTTTTGTAAAGTACATGTGACATCTTTCATAAGATCTGATGTGATATCAGTTGTAGAGATACTTCAACTTTCCCCAGGTTGTTAACCACCTTCACTCACAGCCTCCACAATGAGAAATCATTTATAAATCTTTGCCTTTAAATAACAGCTCTGCAGGCTTAATGTTCCTGGATTCCCTGGTGCTTACCTGTGAGCACAAGACCCTCTGTGCCTTCTACCCTTACCAAAAGGAAAACTATGAAAGAACCGGGACAAGTGTTTGATTACATGTAATTACCTCATTCAAAGACCATTCAAAACAACACATATTTGTACAAATTGTTGGGTTTTTTTTTCCTTTCCAATGAAAGGAATGCTTGGATAATATTGCATTGAGGTATCCCTGGTATCAGCAATTTATCTTCAATTCGCATTCCTTTAACAATAATTTGTTACCCAATACTTCCAGGCTTTGCTATTGAAACCTCCTTGTTAGTTTGTAGTTCTTCATTACCGCAATGGCCTGCTCACTAAGGCCGTCATACTTGACCAGCTAAGAAGTACACATGTCTTCACGGTTGTCCCAGGAGCTGGCCATGACAGGTTGCTCAATATGTTTGCTGACATTTCTCTAGGTGTTACTCACCTTAGATAGAACATCACCTTTCTACTGCTCTGCTGCTGGACATCACCTTCCCCACTAAGCTCTTCTGGACTCTCCTGACTGTTTCCTTTGCTTCCTCCAGAGTTGTGAGAAATGTGCGTTCATAGATTGGTTGCTGTAATTTTCTCTTTAAATACACAGAAGCAGCCTGGGTTTCCATTATATCCATGGATATGTGCTGTCTGTATCTGTGTATTAGCCATGCATTGCACACTGATGTACACTTCCTTCCTGGAAAGAAGCACCTTAAGAGTTACAAAGTTCTAAAATGACACACATTAGAAAGGAGGCAACTCAGGAGTTTCAGGAAGTTCTGAAACCAGATACACAAGCTCTCTTCCTTTCTCAAGTTTATGCAAGCAATAAAGACACTTGAGTAACTAAGACTCTCAGTTATGTAAAGCTGCACAGGACTTGTGCAGACAGCTATGCAGTCCCAGCTTTAATGAGTTGTCACCCATGCTGGGGAGGGTGTTTGATGATGTGGCTGTGCTTGTGTTGACCACTCTTCTATTAGTAACTCCTTAAAACTACTCCACTAAGTAACCCTAATAAACTCATTGTTCACAACTTTGGAATTTAATGGTACCTTTATTTGACCTGTCATTAGTTCTGTAAGTGGTATAAATAGATGCTTGTTCATGTTTTCATTAAATTCCAGGAATAGTACTACAACACACATGCATACATACACACAAATAAACACATAAATGCATACATTCAAATGTATATAGAGGTAATATTCCATATTTTAATATATACAAATATAGATATATGTATATTTTGTTTAGCTGTTTAATATATCATTTTAGAACCTATAATAATAATATGGATTTGACATTTTAAATTCTAAATAATTAATTCTAATTATTTTTAAAGTATATTTTGACAGTTTCTGACTCTTGTTTACTTGGCTAGCTTGGAAGTTACTATTCTACATCTTGAACTCACAGTGTTCCAACTGGCTCTGCCTCCCTAAAAGGAGGGTTAAAGGCATGAACCACCAGGATCTACTATCTCATCACTTTTTAAATCAAGATAAATGAAATCTATTTATGTAGTTGAGACCTGTGAAAGAACTATGTTTTAATTCTGTTTACTTCCATACAAATATTCTTTATGATATCAGGTCAAACACTATAAAATGCTTTATATAGTGAATATACAATTTTAGAATAATTTCCCTATAAAGTTCAAATCTATCCTGACACAAACTTGGCCTGATTATCTAGGGATAGCTCAAACAGTCCTTTTAATTATTTAATCTACATCCATTCCTTCAACATAAACTTGACTAATGTAAACTTGACTAATGATGATTTTATTGAAACAGCACTAGAGTTTCAGTACATTTCAGATGTAAAATAACATCTCAAAAACTAATCAAACATAGGACAACAAACTAATTAACATAAAATAAATAAAAATCACTGTCATCTGTGGACACATTCTAATAACGCTCTGTACATAAAACTAGATTATTTATTGCAAATTGCTTCTAGCATGATGAATTATCCTCACCCTGGGATAAATACTAAACCACACATACATTAAAGTTTAGATATCCCTGTTAAATCAACAGAGACTTCCATACAGGAAATAGTTATGATGGTAAGTATTAACTATCAACTTCATGGAATCCAACATCACCTGGAGATGTATACCTGGGCATGACTCCAGGAAGTTACTCTTGTTATATAATCATTGAGGTGGGAAGACTCACCCATGGAGAGCAGAACAAGCCTTTGACTGGAAACCTAGAAACCTGGACTGTGTAAATGGGGGAAACAAACTAAGTGCCAATTTGCATTCACAGTTCTCTATGTTTTGTTATGAATACAATGTCATCAGGTGTTTCAAGCCCCTGTTGCCTTGACTTTTCTGCCATGACAGACTGTAACTTTTAGCTGTAAGGCAAAATTACCCATTTTTACTGCCAGACAGGATGTTTTCGCAGTAACAGGAAAAGAAATAAAGATATTATTTTTAGATTATATAGGTTCTGTGTGATAAGGGCATTAAGAACAATGGAGTCAATTAAAGTTCACAGAACAATTTATATACCATCTTCCCTTTATTTACTTGGACCTCATATAATTTTTTCCATGTATTCACCTGACAACATAGTGTTTTACAAAACAAAATGTTTCCAAAAATGGAAACACAGATTTCTGATGGTTTGGTCCCATTGTCCCTTGGAGAGGAAGGAAATCACAGTTGATCTAAATATGGAAGATAAAATTCTTTTCACTTTTGAAATTTAGAGTGTCATGGTACAGAAGATTTAAATGTCAATAATTTCAAGGAAATTTCTTTTTTGGTGTTTTCATTTTTTTTGAGACAGTGTTTCTCTGTAGCTTTGGAACCAGTCCTGGAACTAGTTCTTATAAACAAGGCTGGCCTCGAACTCACAGAGATCTGCCTGCCTCTGCCTCCCGAGTGCTGGAATTAAAAGCATGTGCCACCACCACCTGGTTTAAAGAAAATTTATATTAATAAATATAAAGTATTCATTGTACTTAGGGAAAAGTCATGATCCATACTCCAAGAGAGAGATCAAGTATCTGTACTATTTAATAGACAAGGCTGGAATGGAGTCTAACTCAAGACTTTGAAGAGTCATAGAAATCATTAAAGTACTTGAAGTAATAGAGTGACCATATGTATGCTTTACATAAAGGTCTGCTATCCACAACAATTACAACTAGTCAAAGTTTCTTTCCTGGGGGTCCTTTATTAAACAAGGTTGCCTTCAATTGTTGGTATCAGCACATGATTGTGAGCACTGAACAAAGGAATTCTCTATGCTCAATGAGTCCCAGAGGACCTGCTGTGTCCTAGTGAAGGGCATTGCCAAGAATGTCATCATTGTTTGTCATAGCCAGAAACTGGAAATGATTTCAATGCCCCTCGACTGAAGAATGGATAAGGAAAATGTGGCACATTTACACAATGGAGTACTACACAGCAGAAAAAATAACGACATCTTGAATTTTGTAGGCAAATGATGGAGCTAGAAAACATCATTTTGAGTGTGGTAACCCAGATACAGAAAGACAATTATCACATGTACTCACTCATAAGTGGTTTTTAAACATAAAGCAAAGAAAACCAGCCCACAAATCACAATCTCAGAGAACCTAGATTAACAATGAGTACCTAAAAGAGCCATACATAAATCTAATCTACATGGGAAGATAAAAAAAAAAAGACAAGATCTCCTGAGTAAATTGGGAGCATGGGGACATTGGGGAGGGTTGAGGTGGAGGGGAGCTAGGAGGAGAGGAGAGAAAAATGTAAAACTCAATAAAAATCAATTAAAAAAAAGAGTAACATCATTGCCAGCCAGCAAGGGCAAGCTTCTATAAGAGTTGCATGTAGCTTCTAAGCACACTGCTGACCAGATATTCTTCTGATTGGAGACCAGGAAGTCTACCCAGGTGACACTGTTCCTGTGTGCCTCTGAGCTCATAAATGGCAATATTGTAGATTCTGATGATAGAGTAGCTAATAAAATACTAAACCACAATGGAATGCCCCTACCCAGTTATATTGTATCTGACTCTTGCTGTTTAGGTCCTGAATGACCATGATTGGCATGTCAGTAGAGAAGAGAGCTATGTGTGTTAATACAGATTCTATTCTATGACACCCTTGACTTGGAACAGAGGAGAGCCATGACCACAGCGTCCTTCTCTCCTGCATTGTGCCTGGGCAATCACCATCATCACTAGTGAGCTAGGTTTGGATGTCCATAAGACCTCATCTAGTTCCTTTTTCTGGACGGTCGGAAGTCTAAATTTTATCATTAAGTGTGCTGCAGACATTGATAAGGACCTATACAGAAACAACATTGACCAGCAGCACCATCTTCATCATTAACCGGATGCAGGAAGTGATCACTGTCGTGGCATCATCCAGGTCTTTGCTCCTATATATAGCCCGGAACTCTTTCTCTGTTCTGGCTGTCCTCTGCACTTTACAGCTGTTGTGGATTAACAGACAGAATCCTAACAATTCCCCATCCTCCATCACCTACTCTATTAATTCTCAGAAGACACAAAGCTACACATCTGCCCCATGAGCTGATTCAGAAATTTACCTTAGCAAACATATATCTTCATTCTAACATGACTAAACTGGAATATGCTTTTGAGAAGAAATTTAACCTTGAATCTCCTGTTTTATCTTAGCATACATAATTTCACATTGTTGTTGATTTTGACCCTTTGTTCAAGTGTACTGTTCTATTGGTATATTCTGTCTATTGAACCTCTCCCATTTAAAGTCTATGGTTTGTTCTCTTTGAAGGTGAGGTTTGACCATGTTGTGGATGAGAGTGCCACAGTTTGTTGACAGAGGACACAGTTTGACGGAATGCATGACTATGGTGTTTGGTCTGTGCAGGGTATCAGTGGAAGGGCTTCTCTGAAGGCTGGTTGGTAAGCCTTTCTGAACTCATTGCCTTTTCATTTTTGTTCAGAAAGCAAGCCTAGGACTCAGTTTCCTTTCTTACTCAAATTCTGTAAAGAGCATTGAGGGCTGCTACTTGTAATGAATTTGAAAGAGTTTGTATTAACTATCATAACTTTACATTTTACTCTGTATGTGGACCCCTGTATGTGTGTGCAACTGTGTTTGTGTGTGTCACTGTGCTGTTTGTGTGCCTTTCTGTGCAAGCAAAGGTGTATTTCAAAGTGTCTGTGTGTGTGTATGGACATGTGTGTGTGCAAGCTTCATGTGTACATGTGTGTGTGTGCATGTGTAGATGTGTGTGCATGTTAGTTTATCTGTATGTTTATGTTTGTGTGTGTGTGTGTGTGTGTGTATGTGTGTGTGTGTGTATGTGTGGCTAAGGAAAGGCCTTCCTTTGATATTCTTGGAGTGTAATTTCCTCACTGAAACCGTTTTCTATTTTTGTACTTCAGCATTGTGGGACTGCATGAAACCTATGAGGACTATATTTATGAACACATTCACAAGATACTGTGAAATGTTGGAAGATCACAGAGCAGGGCAATTAGAATTTAGTATCCTTTCATTTTGATTAGAAGAAACTACACAAACAAGGCAAAAATCCATTTAACACTGGTGTCAATTACTAGGATGGGGGAAAAAAAAAACTCCATTGGGTCTAGAGTGTCTGAAAATCTCCATTTCAGCAGAATCCATTTACAGTCCTCAAAGTGACACTGACTCCATTAGGGTCCAAGTGTAAGAAAATGATCAAGCTTAACAGAAGTGCTTAAAGAGCCATAAGTCAGGAAGGGCTTGAAAGGGAGGGGATTATTAAGGTTAAGTGTGGTAAGAAAAAGAGGTAGAAACCTTGGCAGGGGACAAGATAGCTATCACTGCTTTAAGGTAAAAATCATTACTTTAGAAGAGGAATTTAATTTGTTCCTAAATAAAACAAGATTGATTTTCCTTTTCATTTTGTGAGTTTTATTTTCCTATTGAAATTCGAAGCTGAAGATCTCTGTTGGTGTGAAGGATAAAAATACCAAGGCCTTGGAAATGGCTTGAAATAGAACTTCATAATTATATTTTGTTTTCACATCCATTAGTGTTGAAAAATATAAGTCTGCAAACAGATTTCCATCTGACTTCTGTTAAATAAATCACAATTATGTTTACAACACTAGAAAATTTTGTGAGCTGTAAAGAAATAATAGGAAGGAGATAAATCAAAGAACTGAGACTCCCAAGCAGGTCGGCCCAACTTAGTTATGTATTGATGCTAATAATTACTGATAATAGCCAAACGATGACAAGAAAATCTTCAGGTACAAAATATGTGTGTGTATGTGTGTGTGTGTGTGTGTGTGTGTGTGTGTGTGTTCTCGAAAACACATTAAGCGGCTTTGAAGGTGAGAATAACATTGCTCTAATTAAGTGGGAATGGTCATAGGTTGGCTTTGGTAAACTCTAATTTTCAAACTGTAATGAAACCCATCTGATAGTGGAACACACAGAGAAAAAATACAAACACAGCGGATAAACAAAAAGTCAGCAATTTCTTTGAGTTTGTGCAGTTTCTTATTTTTTTCTACTTTTAAAATTACTGTAACTTTCCAGAACATTTTTCCAGATATTTTCATTTCCTGAATTTTACAACAAAATATCACTCATTACATAATAGCTTGGGACTTAAAAATAATAAGTTTTATTATTAGAACATAGAAATATTAATTGAATAGAATTTATTGATAGAAGTATGAATTTTGTATTCTTAAGTCAAGTACTTTTGTTTCTAAGTGGGTGAAATTTTTTCCCATAATTAATGTTTTATCACACAGTAAATTTAAAATTAAATTTAAATTACTCCTTAATGTAGCCTGCAATATATGGATTAAATATTTATTTTTTAATTAATTAATTATATAATTATCTTTAAAATCCTATCTTTTTTCATTATACATACCAATCCAAATTTCCATTCCCTCCCCTCTTCCAATTCTCTCTACTTAACCCTCCACTCCAACCCCCATGCACTCCTCAGAGAGAGTAAGGCACCTTGCTTTGGGCAAGGTCCAAGGCCCTCCCTACTATATCTAGGGTGAGCAAGGTATCCATTGAAAGAAAATAGGTTCCCAAAAAGGCAGTACAAGCAGTAGGGATAAATCCTGGTGCCACTGCCAGTGGCCCCTCAATCTGCCCCAGCCATGCAACTGTCAACCACATTCTGAGGGACTAGTTTGTTCCTTCCCAGTCCAACTTGCACTGATAAAGCTCCCATTAGCTCAGGCAAACTGTTTCAGTGGGTGAATCCATCATTGTCTAGACCTCTTTGCTCATATTCTCATTCTTCCCACTCTTCAACTGGGCTTTGGGAACTCAGTCCAGTGCTCCAGTGTGGGTCTCTGCCTCTGTTTCCATCAGCTGCTGGAGAAAGGTTCTATGGTGTTATTTAAGATATTCATCAGTCTAACTACAGGGCAAGGCCAGTTCGACCACCCTCTTTTATATTGCTTAGTGTCTTAGCTTGGGTCATCTTTGTGGATTCCTGGAAATTTCTCTAGAGCCATGTTTCTTGCTAACCCCAGAATGGCTTCTCAATCAAGATATCTCTTTCCTTGATCTCATCTCTGTCCTTCCTCCATCTCAATTATACCATTTCCTAAGTTCTCCTTGCCTGTCCCTCTTTTTCCCCTTCCACCATCCCTTCTTCCCCCACCCTTATGTTCCCAATTTTTCAGGTGATCTTTTCTATTTTGACTTTTCAGGTGGATTTATATATGTTTTTCTTAGGGTTCACTTTGTTACTTAGCTTCTCTAGGATCATGAACAAAAAGGCTCAATATCCTTTGCTTATAACTAGTATCTATTTCTGAGTGAGTACATACCATATTCATCATTTTGGGTCTGGTATACCTTACTCAGCATATTTTTTTTTCTAGTACCATTCATTTGTATGCAAAATTCAAGATGTCATTTTTTTTAACACTTAGTAATACTATAATGTGTAAATGTACCACATTTTCTTTTTCCATTCTTTACTTGAAGAACATCTAGGTTCTCTCCAGGTTCTGGCTATTACAAATAATGCTGCTATGAACATAGTTGAACAAATTCTCTTGTAGTATGATTAAACATTTTTTGGGTATATGCCCAAGAGTAGTATTGCTTGATTCTGAGGTAGGTTGATTCCCAACTTTCTAAGAAAGTAACATACTGATTTCCAAAGTGGTTATCCAAGTTTACATTCCCACCAATAATGGATGAGTGTTCCTCTTGCTCTTCATCATCTCCAGCACAAGCTATCATTGGTGTTTTTTAGCTTAGCCATTCTGAGAGGTGTAAGAAGGTATCTCAGAGTTGTTTTGATTTGCATTTCCCTGATTGCTAAGGATGTTCAACATTTTTTTAAAACTATTTTGGCCATTTAAAATTCTTCTGTTGAAAATAATCTGTTTAGTTCTGTCCTCCATTTTTTTAATTGGACTCTTTGGAAATTTCTTGCCTAATTTCTTGAGCTCTTTATATATTTTGGAGATCAATCCTCTGTCTGATGTGGAGTTGGTGGGGCTCTTTTCCAGTTCAGTAGGCTGCCCTTTTGTCTTAATGACTGTGTTTTTTGGTTTACTGAAGCTTCTCAGTTTCAGGAGGTCCCATTTTTTTTTTATTGTTGGCCTCAGTGTTTGTACTACTAGAGTTATATTTAGGAAGTGGTCTCCTGTGCCCATGCACTGAAGGCTACTTCCCACTTTTTCTTCTATCAGGTTCAGTGTGGTTAGATTTATATTGAAGTCTTTAATCCATTTGGACTTGAGTTTTGTGCATGGGGAGAGATATGGATCTATTTTTGCTCTTCTATATGTCTACATCAAGTTATGCCAGCACCATTTGTTAAAGATACTTTCTTTTTTCTACTATACATTTTTGCCTTCTATGTCAAAAATCGAATGTTCATAGCTTTGTGAGTTACTATCCGGTTCTTTGATTCAATTCCATTGGTTACATATCACTACTATAAGTCTGGTAACTTTGCAATAAATAATATAATATTTAGCTCAGTGGAAAGTCAGAGACTTTGCAAAACCTCTCCAATTGTTTAAAACCTACACATGGTGGAAAAAAGTCAATAAATCTTTGACCTTTCATGATTGAATTACCACTCCTTAGCAGACCTCTCATATTTAAAATGTGTGCTCTTCAGCTGGGCTTTACATCCATTTCAGGCAGTGTTATGTTACAGCCAAGGCTCGGCCATTCATGGGGAAACACCATGTTCTTTACCATTAATGGAGAGCGTCTTCACATGAAAGTCCCAAATGAGCAGGACTTTTACCTTCATTATGAAATGCAATTCCCTAAGGCTGCTGCCCAAGCCAGGGCAGCAGGTGACTCCTGAATTACACAGGAGCTTTAAAGTCTGCAAATCTGCACTCAGACCTCAAGCAATTTGTGGAAGACAGAGATCAACGCTGGTATTAAGTTTGCAAAAGCTTTTGTTTTAGGGCATTGCAACCTTTGGGCATTCCTTGTATGTTGATATTTAACCATTATTATACTCCTATTTTTCTCATAGGCCTCGGACATCCTATATTATTCTATTTCTCTAAGACATGCCCTCTGAGAATACTACCCCATAGTTAACAATTTCTTTTAAATCTTTTTTTTTTTTTTTTTGGTTTTTCGAGACAGGGTTTCTCTGTGGCTTTGGAGCCTGTCCTGGAA
>NC_022024.1:6178959-6193507 GCF_000317375.1 Microtus ochrogaster
TTTTCGAGACAGGGTTTCTCTGTGGCTTTGGAGCCTGTCCTGGAACTAGCTCTTGTAGACCAGGCTGATCTCGAACTCACAGAGATCCGCCTGCTTCTGCCTCCCGAGTGCTGGGATTAAAGGCGTGCGCCACCACCACCCGGCTTCTTTTAAATCTTGAAGGATTTTATTTCTATTCTTATCAATAAATCTCCCAATTAATGAAAAATGTCTTTCTGAGAAATCTTTTCTGTTTTGCTTTGCAATCAATTGGCACTAGAATTTGTGACCTATGATTCCTTCCCTTTGACACTGCCTTACTTGCTCACCTTGAGACTTACTCCACTGATTAAAAAAAATATATTTTCTCCAACTTTGTGTTGAACTCTGCCTCTTCTCTGCAACTGGAAGTAATAAAGCCAGAAAGACCTACAATGCCCATGGATCAGTACGGTCATTATTGCAGAAATTATGCTACCACAAGCAAATCTACAGATTTGATGCAATCTGTCTCAAATTCCAACATAGTCTTACACAGAAATTACATAAGGATCTTATAGTGCCCATGGAACTAAAGAGTGTAGACCTCAAAGACAAAATAAAAAATGTATAAGGACTACATCATCTTCAGCTAGCCTCTTGTCCAATGTTTCCAATGTAGTTTTCAAAATCTTTCCACTATTACTAAACGTCCAACTCCCTGACTTACCCTCAATATTACACCCATCTAACATCTTAAAGTGTTTGCTATATGTAGCCTCAATTAGTTTTTACAAGGAAAAACAAATTATGTATCATATACCATATATATATATATATGCAACTATATTTCAACATCTCCATCAATTTGGAGGTTCCCAGTCATTTTTTACTTATGTCCACTCCATACCCCAAAAGCTCCTCTAAACTCTAATTTCATATGCAGTTGAACTGTAGCTTATTAATTCCCTTCAGACTTCAGAAGGATTTGTTTATAAATTTCCTTCACTAGTACCCAACTGAATCTCATCTACCAATCTAATCTACCTTAATGCCCCACTATATTTTTTTTAATTCTAATATTTGGATTCTCTGCCAACTTTACTGATCTAGTATGATAGAAAAAAAGTTCTAAAATATGTCTAATTGTTGGAATTCCTTTAATTAAAACAGGTACTTTACAATTAGCCTTCTTGTATATGAGTGCTGCCCCTATACCTCTAGTGTGTTTTTGTTGTCAATGATTATAAGGTGCAGATTCCACAAGATTTATAATTGCATAACGTCCACATAGTTTTCCTGTATTAAAAAGAACAATAAGTCTGAAATCCATTTAAGTCATCCAATTTATTGAGCATCATAATTTAGTCTGTCACATCTTACATGTTGTGGGAACACTTACATTAGAAAGCAATTTAACAGACTATCTAACACAAATCTTCTCTTATAAGTATTGGAACAGTTATATATTTGTTGAGTAGTTACATCTAAGAAATGTTGATAGCACAGACACTGTTACCCTGAAGGACTGTGTGATATAATAAGACCTGTGACCCACATAAAGATGTAGTCGGACATTGTAGGAATATCATTGTGTATACTGTAAACCCAGACAAAGATCAAAATCTCAAAAAAATTATGTAATCACTTTCCACTCTCATAAAATATGAAAGTCTTAACTTGAACTAACTTCAGCAAAGGACTGAGAACCACATTGGGATAAATAGAATTTGTGTGGCTATTTAAAAACTGTAAAGCTGTTATGAAACTAAGAATACTTCATTGCAGGGATCTGTTTAAATTAATCTATTCGTATTAATAAATTGAAATATCAAATAAAAACACTATATGGGAAGTGAATTGAATGATACATGAATTTTGTGAGGAAATGGAAATTTTCCGTGACTCACATAAAGATTGTGGCATAACCTACTCCAGAATTTTGGCTGACTGAACAAGGCTAACAAGTAAATTGGGGGCTCTAACCTCTTTTAGAGTTTCCAGCAGAGAAATACCTACACAAACACCTTCTTCCAGAACAACAGATACGGGGTTCTAACTAGCATCTCATGTAAATCCTTTTGCATGGAAGGACGTACTACTTGTTTAATTAATGAGATTTATAACTGGGAGTTTCAATAAAATAAATTAAAAGATAGTACAAAGTGTTAGAAACCATAAACACCAATCTGAAGAAGTTTCCATACAACTTCATACAATCAAAGTGGATGAGGAAGAGAAAAACTGAGGACATAATATCTTCTATTTCATTTTACTCATGATTTGTACTTTTATTATTTTATACTTTAATTGTAAATACTGTATTATAGTTATTTTGTTTTCATTTACCATTTGTACTGTGAAGCCAAACACATCAGAAGAGGGAAATGCAAATTAAATAATTCCACACTAGATCCAAATAGGGTATTCTAAGGCTTTTCTTTATTAAAAGAGAAACTCACAGATCACAAGAAGAAAATAGAAATGGGGTCCAATATTCAGGTGTGGCAAGCAGGGAGGTACTGTGGGCCTATTGTTATCCAAAGCCATGCTCCTCCTGGTCCAGCCTCTCAAAGGTCAATGACTGAAGGAGGTTCCCCATCATCTCCACTTTTGTATAAATAGGAGAGTTCCAAATCCAATATAAACTACATATAATAAGAACAGATAACAAGTATAAAAATTAGATTTACAACCAGTATAAATAATTATAAATAATATTAAGCAAGAAACATATGTTAAATGTTATAATAATTATTTTATCCTAAGTATTCTATGTCTTATATTAGAAATGGCTTTGCTAAATCACAAGAGGAAAGTAACTTTGACAATATAATATTTAACCCCATTGAAGGCCTGAGAAGGGCTATAATATTACTTGAGTAGGCAGAAAAGCAATCAAGCAGCTCCCAAAATGTGTAGCAGATGACAGAGACAACTGGCTACCTGGGCAATCTCCCAAAATTTCATTTGCAATGTTGGAGTAACCAACTTTGGCTAAGGCCTGGAGTAACTGACAGACCATCTTCAGAGGCAGGAAATACTTTCAAAACCGTCTTACCCTGTTTTGGCAAGGTTTGGTAGTCTTTTTTTTTCTTGTATCCTGTTGGTCCAGTCTGGACACAATATTTGTTGTCAGTTGTCAAGGTATGGGTAGTTCCTCTTCCAAAGGCCAGTTTTACCAAAAAGAAAACAAACTCCAAGTGGAATGTCTTCAGTGCTCAACATTCTCTCGGAAATATATTGTTGCTGTCAGGAAGATGTGTCTCATGTCAACAGAACCCTTTTATTTAGCTGTGCTGTGCTGGCGCATGCCTTTAGTCCCAGCACTTGGGAGGCAGAGGCAGGTGATTCTCTGTGAGATTGAGACCAGCCTGGTCTACAAGAGCTAGTTCCAGGACAGACTCCAAAACCACAGAGAAACCTTGTCTCGAAAAAAAAAAAATAACCGTATTATTTAAATGCCATGTTATATAGTTTTTTGAAGTGGTTGAAGATTACCTATCTATGCAGAATACAATCTCTATATATCGAAAGACCTGATTAGTCTAACTATAAGTATGACAAACATGAATAACTATTGACCTATAATATTTAATACCTGTATTAACTTAAAGAATAAGACTTTAGATTAGAATATTAAACAATCTTTAATCTGTACATCAAATGAAAAAACTGACCTCAAAATATAAACAATGTGTAAGTATCTTGATCAGAGGTCAAAATGTACAATGCAATATAATAAATATATCCTAAAATTGTATTAAGATCAAAATGTCTTAAACAAAGGTTGAAATATGCATGCATAAAATCTGACAAAATAATTTTGCATAGGTGTACAAATATTGTAAGCAGAAATAGGAGCATATTTAATATAATAAACATAATTTGAATTTGCATTAAGTTATAAATATTTTTTTAACAAAATAAGAGCAGTTATTAAGGACAATTAAAGCAATTCCATACATGGAGAGTGTTGGTAGCAAGTCAACCCTCAGTCATGAGTCCCCTCAATGTTAACCTGCCACACTGAAAATCAGGTTTCTAAGCAGTGGCAGATGGTTGGTAGGTGGGTAAGAAACATGCCCAATCTGGGAGTGAGAGGGGTGAGGGGTTCTCGGTAAGGGTGAACTCTGCCCCATGTTGGGCAGCCAGAGAAAGCAGAATACATTAGATAGAGAGAAGATGAGCTTAGAGTCCTGGTAAATTTTATTAGTTCCCTTTCAAAATGTCAACAAATGAATAAAATTCTCTTTTCTGCAGTATTCCATCATTCTTCTCTCTAATTTATCAGCATACAATCTTGAGTCTAGACTGTTGATGGTGCTGATGTGTAGACAGAGACTGTTCGTTCATTTCCTGGCTGCCCAGATATGAATAATCACACAGAAACTACATCAATTACAACACTGTTTGGTCAATAGCTTGTGAATATTTCTAGCTAACTCATGAACCCATTCCTATTAATCTGTGAATGACCATGAGGCTGTGGCTGGCAGCTGGCATCTTTCTCCTTCGGCAGCTGTATGGCATCTCTATGACTCCACCTACTTTCCATATCTCTGTACAGATTTCCTGCCTGGATTTATTTCACTAAACTATTCATCAAAACAGCTTCTTTAATAACCAATAATAAAACATATTCATAGCATACATAGGAGAATCCCACATCCCTGATACCAGGACTTTTGTGCTAAATACTACCAACACCTGTATCAAGAAGTTTCTGGTATATATTGCTATGGATATCATTATTATTATATCTTCTCTTAGTATTGCTATATTTTTAAACATTCAATTGTGATACAATCACATAGTGTAGACAGCATGAAATATATTTTAGTAGCTGTACAGTATATTAGTTTTAAAGAATAGCAGATCATGCAACAATGCTTTAAGTTTTGCCTCTTTTTAATCTCATAAAATTGAAACTACATACTCATTAAACAATTAATTTCTGACTTATATAGCCCATGGACCTACAATTTAACATTTTGTTTTAAAGAAATTGAATGCTTTAGATTGATACATTAAATCATACAATATTAATATTTTCTAAATTGTCTTATAATTTCACCATGATCTGGGATTTTATTCATGTCATAATTGTAATACTGCATGTGAATAGAACCTTTTGTTTCTATTTTGTTTTCAACAATGATATCTGAATAAGTTGTACAATATGCAGAGGTTAGAAAATCACCCACTTGATTATACACTTTTAATAGCATCCTTGACATCAACATAACATTCAGTATAATTGATATGGGGTTACTTGATAATTTCATTAGGTATCTATTTACAAATTAGCAAGCTTGAAGGTCACTGAAGATGGACCTTCCCTCATAATTAGCTTTCGATGCAACCTTCTTTGTCTGTGAACATACTTCTTTTGTAAAAGAGAAAACAGCAATTGACCCTCAGAATTTAATACATCTCATAGAAGCATAGCTGCAGATCACACAAAGCAGAATAATGTAGATAGCCAGACTTTATTGGGACCCACTTTGAACAGATAACTCTTCCTGGTTAAAAAAAAAAGGTTATTTTTATAGATTTTATTACTGCTGTTTTCTTTTTCTTTAATTCTCTTTAATCTATGCTTTTACATGACTTTGTTAAAATAGTAGAACCTATGTTCTATCTCTGGACCTATAAGGGGAGAGATGGCTTTCTAAACTGCCAGAAAAGTTATAGGATTATTAAATCTAACATGAGGGTATCTGGCAAAGAAAAAAGGCAGGTGATGTTCCTCTCCCTTATGAATTAATACAAGGGGGCCTGCAATCACCTCTCCAGATTCCATAAATATAGTCTAAAGACTTAATAAAAAGGTCCATTGGCAGCTGGGCAGTGGTGACGCACGCCTTTAATCCCAGCACTCGGGAGGCAGAGGCAGGCTACAAGAGCTAGTTCCAGGACAGGAACCAAAAGCTAAAGAGAAACCCTGTCTCGAAATATCCAAAAAAAAAAAAAAAGTCCATTGGAATTGGCACATTGGTTTCTCTGAAGATTTTCTGACTTCACTCTATTACCAAGGTCTCTTTGACAATTTTCTTATTCACCTTTAGAGACTGTTTTTCTACATAATAGACATTTGGCCATGGTCCATTCTCCTTTAGCATATGCCTTCTCCAATGATCCCTTTCTCTAGGTTCACTGTTAGTTTGAGGGATTATCTCATAATAAACTCTGCCTGCCTTCTACATTGTACACTGTGTGTCTTGACAAAATGCTTTCAATGAACAAAACAAAGACTGAAGTCTAGAGGGAAGGCTAGAGCAAGATTGTAGGAACAATTTGATATGTTCTTTCTATCTTACAGAGACAGGATAAACTTTTGGTGTTCACAATGCCATGATTCCATATCACCAGTTTATTTTTTCTTTTGTATATGTATGTGATGTTTCTGCACATGTGTGAAAGTTAGAAGTTGACAGTTCTCTCTTTCTCCCCCATTTCTCCTTCTCTCCCTCCCCATTTTCCTCTCTACCTCTCCCTCCTACTCTCTCTCACCTTCTCTTTCCCTGTCTCTCACTTCCTCTTCCTCCCTGTCTCCTTCTATTTCTCCATCTTCCTTTCCCTCACAGAATCTGAACACTTTCTATTTTGGATGGATGGGTGACCATTGAGTCCCACTGATCTACCTCTACCTGTTCCTTAATGTTCTGAAACATTGCCATATTGATTTCCAAAGTGCCTGTGCTAGATTGTACTCCCAACAGAAATGTAAGAGTGTTCCCTTTTCCCCACAACCTCTCCAGCATAAGCTGTCATCAGTGTTTTTGAGTTTGGCTGTTCTTACAAGTGTAAAATGGGACCTCAGAGTTGTTTTGATTTGCATTTCTCTGATGGCTAAGAATATTAAATGTCTTTTAGCCATTTTAAATTCATCTGTTGAAAATTGTCTGTTTAGGTCTGTACCCCATTTTTTATTGGATTACTTGTGTTTTTGATGACCAATTTATTTTGTATTTCTGTCCAATGTAGGGTTGGTGAAGATCACTTCCCATAATGTAAAATTTTGTTTTGTCTTGTTGACCATGTCCTTTACTTTACAGAAACTTCTCAGTTGCAGTAGGTTCTATTTTTTAATTGTTTCTTTCAGTGTCTGAGCTACTGGGGTTATATGTAGGAATTGGTTTTCTGTATCAATGCAACATATGAAAACCTGTCAATGTAATCTACCATATAAACAAACAAAAGAAAACACCTGAGCATTTCATTAGATGCTAAAAAAGTCTTCAACTAAATACAATACTCCTTCAAGATAAACGTAATGGAGAGAGCAGGGATACAGGGAACATACCTAAATGTAGCAAAGCCAACAGCCAGCATCAAACTAAATGAACACACTGAACCTCATAGAAGGGAATGTATTCATTCTGAAAACACTTTATTTGTTTCTATAAGGAATTTTTACTTTTAATTTCAATAATCTAGTTTACTTTGCATCTATCTCTCGGTCATACACACTGTGAAGACAGCAATAACACCTATAATGCACAGTATCATGTTCCAAGAAGCTAACAATGTAACATTTTATTGAATAATTAATGAATAATTTGAATATTGGATGAATTAAATAATGAATGAGATTCAGACAAGCCAGTCACTGTTTGAAATAAACCGTTCAAGTTATAGTAAAACACATTTCCTTTTACTAATATATTAATTAATAAAATATAAAGAATGAATTTATGTAACAATGTCTAAAGTGTTTTGGAATATCATTTAAGGTAAATACATGCAATTAAGTAGGAACACAAATTACCATCCTACAAGCATTCAATATAATTACAAATCATCACTAATGTAATGCTGAGCTTATGTGTTCACAATTAGTGATGCCTACCTCTAATTCCTTAGATTTTCCCGAACAAATATTTATATAGCAGATGAATACATGTAGTAGTACCACGGCATGGGAGAAAGTAGAGATTTTCATTGAGTTGGTAGAGGTCTGAGCTTATTTTATAAAGGGATCCTTGACAATTTCTGACTACAAGCTTTCTATTCTTTCAGTCGCTTATCAATTAAATTCAGTGTCATGGACTTTCTGAGGAATGCATTTAACCCTATGTTCCACATGGATAGCTCAAGTGACATATTTTGACCAGTCTGTCTTTTATTCATGCTTCCTCGGTGTTTGACTATCTTTCCCATTGCTCTTCTCATCTTCCTACTTCAGAAATAATTTTTTTTCAGAAATAATTTTTAAAATATGTATTTTATCTATTTTATGTCTACATGTGTGTGACACATATGCAGAAATACAGCTATGACAGCTGCCATGACAGAGAACCACTCTGAAGTAAGGACAACATCATAAATAATGGCTTTCAGAACAAAGTATCTTAAGTTTATTCGTTTGGGGGCAGTTTACATCCTGATCAATGCTGGTCTGAAGCACGATTAATTAAAACTCAGGGTTAGAAACTGGGGTTCAACCTGAAGATTTGAAAAGCAAATCAGCCAGCTACTGGCTCCTACCTCGCTTTCAGTCCAAATTGGTGATCATGCCTCCTGGAATATCAGAAGGAGACTGTGTTTGAGAGCTGACTTGCCCCTTCTTATATTCCCGTCCAGGGCTGGCACTAAAGATGTGCACCACCGTTATTAAAGGCATGAACCACCTGATTTCTATGGCAACTAGTGTGACGACTGGAATTAAATGTGTGTGTTTCCATAATCTGGTCTGTAAGGCTAAATGGAACTGTTTTACTCTCATCTTCAGGCAGTCTTTATTTATTAAAATACATTTGAAATGATACTACATTGTTCACTTCTTTATTTTTATTTTTTTATTTATTTTTAAATTTCACTTTACTTTCCAACCATAGTTTTCCCTTCCACTCTTCCTCCCATCCTCTTTGCATCCCTCCCCCCTCCCCAATCACCTCCATCCACCCCTCCCAACAGGTAAGGGCAATCAACGGAATTAACAAAGTCTGGCAGATTAAGTTGTGGAAGGACCAAGCCTCTTCTCCCTTCATTAAGGGTGAGTATGGCATCCCACTGAAGGGAATGGACTCAAACAAGCTAACTCATTCACCTGGGATAGATCCTGGTCTTACAGAGAGGGGCCCCTCAGATAGTCCAAGTATCACCACTGTCTTCCACATATGGAGGACTTAGTTTGGTCTCATGGAGGCTCTACTGCTGCTGGTCTAGAGTTCATGAGTTTTCACAAGCCTGATTCAGCTGTCTCTGTAGATTTCTCCATCTTGATCTTGAACTATCTTGCTCATATGTACCCTCCTCCCTCTCTTCAATTGGATTCCCAGAGTTCAGCCTGTTGCTTGGTTGTGAATCTCTGCATCTAGTCCAATTGATTACTGGATGAAAGCTCTTTGATAGTAGTTAGGTTATTCTGAATACTGGTCTCTCCTTGCTCGATAAGGTCGGGCACCAAAGAAAGGGCTGACAGAAGCAAACCAACTCCAGAGTTTGTTAGGGTTCTTTTCTTTGAATTTCATAACATTTGTAGTAAGTATCTTGAGAAAGAGTAGTTAATTTGAAGATAAATAGCTGCCTGGGGAAACCCCTTCTTTCATAAGAGCACCATCTGGGAACGCAGTGGATATTCTTCAGCAGCTATAGAAAACAAAAGAGGTTCAAGAGATGTGAAACTTCACTCCAAAAGTGAAGGTGATGACATTAACACCAAAGCTTAGCCATGACCTGTGAGCTTTGTGAACCTACTACGCCTAACTGTGCTGGCAGAGAGTGAAAGGAGTCTCACATGTGTCCCATAAGTTCTGCTCATAGAATGCCCTCCATGTGTGATGTAAACTTTTGGCAGACACTCCTGTGTGGTTCCAGCAGTGAAAACTGCTGAGCCTGGCAAAGGGACAGGATGTCAAAGTGAAACTATTTCCTCCAGGCATGATACGGATTTGCAAACATTGGAAATTGTAGGAAGAAGGCAACTGTGATGTGTTAGAAGTACTTTACCCAAAGCAACTTCTCTTTGTTATTTCCAAATAATCATTTGAAAAAGTCAGAATATCTAAATCCTAAGATTTCTTTTGTTATGTATTATAGTAACACCGAATAATGAGAAAATAAAAGGCAGTGATGACTATAAAATAGCTCTATTTGAAATCAAAACACCTTGGAAAGTGAGAATTATTGTTAATACATACAAAGAAAAACATTAATATTCCAGTTCATTTGACTCTCATGCTATGACATTGTTTAAATTTTATATAGTAGAGTAGACAACCACTGGCATTTTTATATCTAGATATAAAGATTTTTTTATTTTTATGTATTTATTATTATTTGTATTTGTGTGTTTGTATATGTGACCACATATGTGATTATGACCATGTACATGTAAAGGTCTGCAGAGACCACACGAGAACATTGGTTTCCTGAATCCCAGATTTATAGGTAATGGTAGGCTATTTGATGAGGATGCTGGTAACTGGTCCCTTGTCCTTTACAAAAGTAGCAAGTACTCTTAATTAAAAAACCGTCTCTCTGTTCCAGAACAATATTTTAATAATAACCTTTGGATTTGAAGAAAATTAATGTAAGTGAACATGCTAAACAAGGGAGGGGATAAATAAATACTCTATTATATAGTTTTTATGTTTTCTGGAGTTAATACTATCATCTTGATCTCTATCTCTTTTGTTTTCTTCATCACTATTACTGATTACTCCACTAGAATCAGGAGCACCTCAAAGGGATGCTTTTCAAAGTGTGTTTCATGTCATATACTCAGGCACTCTTCCTGTCCTTCCATAACCAAGAGGGTTTTGTGCCTTTCTTCCTTCACTGTACAGGACTGTCAGGCAGCTGCCTCTCTCAGACTCTGTCTCAGTCCTGTACTGTTGAACTATTTCCCAGATAGCTTGTTAATTTTGTTTCTGATTGATTCTCCCAGAATCAATAGGTTATCAAAAGTAAATGAATAAATAATTAAGCAAGCAAAGGTCCAGTGCTAGCTGTGATATTCTTTCTCCAACTGTCAGAATGTATTTCTGCAAAGCAATACAGAATTTTGCTGTTGCTCTTGGCTGAACACCAGAACTAGATGCTAAGATTTTACTGTTAACATATACTTTGGTAACAGGTCTTTGAAAACTCATGCTGGTACTGACCTAGAAACTTTCTTCCAAGGGCTCATTTTCAAAGTGCTAGGAAGTGCAATGCAGACGGCTCTTCAAGAAGAATCATCAATAGCTTTATCCAGTTATGAACTTAAGACTTACAACAAGTGGATGGACAAGAACACACCCATTAATGTGATAGTGTTATGGATGTTATGAGTATAACCTACTGGTTTCTTACTGAATTTAGGGCCTTCATGCCTGGTACAATAAACTGGCAAAAAAAAAAAAAACTATAGCTGGGAGGTCAGAGACCCTTCTGGAGTTCTTACTAATATTTAGCCAAATGGTATTGAGCTGCCTTCTACATAGTTAGCCTTATACCCATAGATAGTGCATCTTTCAGGGTTCATCAGAGAAGATATTTTAAGCAGAGTGCAGTGGGAAATATAGATATCCAAACCAGGTTGAAGTACAGAATGCTCAGCCCTAATCAGGGCATCTGTGTCACACCCCCTATCACTAGGCTCAACATGCTTTTAGGAAGAAGAAGCGATATGAATGTCAAGGTCAGAGATCAGGGAAGGCCTCCACAAAATAGTTGTATTCTGAATATCGAAGGACTATTATGTTTTTGAGCTCACAGAAGCTGTGGTGGGCCACACACGATGTGACTGGTGTTATCAAGGAAGTCACCAAGAGACCCCACTATTTGCTGAGGGGATAATGACACTGGATCACTAATGGAGTAGAGATGGTCAATTGCCTTCTGCTGTGAGGACTCTAGTAGGTTTCACTGGCTCTGGTGGATGACTGCCTTACACCCATGTGCACAGAGACAGCATTCATGGGACTACAGCAATGAAGTACATCATGTGAGGATATATGATAGGGGTAGTTACCAGTGTTTTGGGGGGAGGTAAGAAAATATGCTAGTGTCATAAGCATCCTTTGAAGATGCATCCCTGTGACCTAACTACTTCCACGAGGCCCCACTCTTTAAGGCTCCACTGCTTTGTTCAGCTCTGGGAACAAGACCCTCAAGAAAGGAACCTAAGACAAACATTCTTTTTGCAATATGCAGCAGCTAGGGTGCTTGAAATAAATTATTTTTCCTGAGAATAACGAACAAAACTGTTTTTGGCTTGTTTGTTTACTTTTGTTTTTTTTTCCATGAGATCAGTAAGAGAGAACACTTACTAACTTCATAGCATTATGTAGTCATTCATTTTAACATTGCAAGATGATTAAGGCAATTTATTTTAAAATAATAATAAAGAGATTGTTGTGCCTCTAATTGATTTCTTATGCTTACATAAGGAGAAACAATATTTTACTTTCCTAAATTTCTCATGAATTTGCATGAGAAAAGGCATTCTCTGGAGAAGGGTTGCAGAAATCAGTCACAGTGCAGTAACTCTATACTTAAGCCGAAATAAATGGCTTCTGCTCAACCAATTCAGTACTTAGTTATTTCAGCCAATTATTTTTCAAATTTTATGAAAGAAGTGAAGAAAGTATATAGTTCTCTTTTCTAAGAGTACATTTTCATGTTTAATATAATGAACAGTGATAAAATATTTAAACATTTAAATTAAACTAGATAGTATTCTTGTTTGTAAGTATTAGTTATTTTTAGATAGGCCAATTATTTATATGCATATATATGTGTACACACATATCTAAATGATTTTCATATATAATATATTACTGAGTAACTTTGCATTTTAATTTATTTCAATAAAGTAAGATTAAATAAATAATATTTATAATCTTAATTTTATAAAGTGACAATTTAAAATGTTTTAGAGGTTAATTGAAATTGTCATTTTATTTATTTTGGCAAACAGCAAAGTTTCATGAGGTCAAAAATGGTTTTAAAGAAAACAAAATGTTTTTATGCATGTTTGTCTTTGAAAAGATATTTCTTGATTAATAATTTATGGGTCAGTATCTTTTACATAGGGACAGAGTTTTCAAGTCAGGATTAAATATTACACTTTTATGAGATGTTTTCTTTAGAGATCACCTCAGTTAACAATTATTCTAAGTATAAGTGTCTGTAAGAATTGTTTTAATTGAGCACCCCCAAGCATTCATTGGCAGATATTTAAATACATATGGGTAGATATTAGTATTTTTAATGAGAACTAGTTCTCACTTAGCTCTAAGAGAATCTGTTTACCAAAAATATTCATTAAATGCTTTTCAAATATAATATAAATATATTTGTAATTTTAAGTGTAACATTGCAGAAATACATTAACTATGAATATATCTATACAGGCTTTGCATACATATGTTAGTGGTATATTTTAACTTTGCATCAGTGGTCATTGACAGTGTCCCGGTTGCTATTTTTTACTTTAACATTTCTTTGTGTGCTTTTGTAGGACATATTTTATGGTTTTGTGCAACTCTTTAACCCTTTATAGTAAAGACACTGATGTATGTACCTGGCTCCTGGTTTCCTTGCAGGCCCAACATTCTATGTACCCATGACTTGAATTTCCTAGGTCATTCCAGTTCCTTCCTGTGATACTGGTGCTCATAACACATGCTCCAACAAACACCCACTAGGGTCATCCCAAATTGATGCTTTCAAAGTGGCAGGTGCATACTCCAGCCTAAAAATCAGTTTAAATTTATGTGTTTTCAATTCATTCCTTTAAATTCTGCTCACAAATCAGTTTTTGAGGCTTTATTCTTGTGTTTCTGTGATTTTGCCTTGGGTTCTTAGTCTTTGGTATTCCAATGTATGTTCTTTACATCGGCGAGAAACTGAACTAGGGTTAAGATCTGTACAAACCTACTGCTGTCCTTAAGCGAATAACTACAGCAGCAGAGACTTCTACTGAATTCACTCACAACAATTCTGATTGACATCTGGATGAGGTCATCTGGATCCCATCTGTCCTATGTAAAGTACATCATTTCTGTTCTTATGAGAAAAGGAGAAGGGACCTTTATACATCGTGGTACTTCTTTTGGGTGATGAAAAACACCATGATTACTCTCATTCAGACTATGATTTATTTAAAGGAAAATATTACTAAACGTTTATAATTTAAACATGAGCCATTAATCAATATAAAAACAAATAATAGTGCTCGCTTTGGCAGCACAATACTAAAATTGGAAGGATACAGAGAAGATTACTAGCATGGCCCCTGCACAAGGATGTCACGCAAATTCATGAAGCGTTCAATATTTTTGTGATCCTAAAGAAGCTAAATAGGAAGGTGAACCCAAAGAAAAACATATAGTTATTATCCCTGCTATGAGAAATAGACAAGATTGCTGGGCAAAAAATTGGGATCTTGGGGGTGGGGTGGGATGGGGTAAGGGGAGAAGGGGAGAGAAAAGTGAGAAGGGGAGGATGGGGGGAACTTGGGGAAACAGGATGATTGGGGATAAAACAAGGTTGGACAGAGGAGCAGGGAATCACATAACTTAATTAAGAGAACCACCTTAGGGTTGGTAAGAGACTTGAACCTAAAGTGGCTCCCAGGTGCCCAGGGCAATGT
>NC_022024.1:6194018-6200767 GCF_000317375.1 Microtus ochrogaster
TGGGAGGAGGCAGAAATTTTTTTTTTCAATAAAAAAAAAACAAATAATAATAATGGTGACAGCTGCATGCACAAACATATATACATCAATACAAAAGTAAAAGGGAAAGTTTGTGATTGGAATCAACTATAATCCCACAGTTCTTCATTTGAAAAATATACCAAGTAGAAGTGGAATATTTAATTTTGGTTGTCTTTTTCTTTTTAAATCTTTCATGAAAATAATATGGTGTGAGTCATTTATTAAGAATTATTTCGAACAAAAGCCTCTATTTTGCTGAGACATAAGCATGAGATACAAAGCAAAAAATATATAATTTTTAAATTTAATTTATTTAATACAGCAGAGACTCATGATGGCAGTGTTTCTGTTAATGGATGCTCAATAGAGCATGTGACCATTGAGAAGGCCCCAGTCTTCAGACAAAAAAGACAAAGACATCTCTTCTAGCATCTAGCTTCAAAGTGAGCAGCTTTAATTTATGCAGATAAAAGCTTCCAAGTTGGTAGGAACTACTGAAAATTCCAAGTCAATACAAATATCGACAAATATTGAAAATGAGGTCAGCTGTCTCCTTTGGTTTCATGGTGACATATTAAGAATATATTTATGTTTGAAATTATTCACCTGACTCACTCGGGGGATGTTTGTACAAAATTCATCATGCTTTAAAAAGTAATAGGAAGCAAAAGTCCATAGATGTGATAAACTAGCAGCCACAGGAGAATGGAAATACGTAGTTAACAGTGTGTGAAGGAAACAGAAGTGTGATGTTCCAGCACAGTATACTGAAAACCGAATTGTTTCACGGGGCACATATTTTAAGTTAAGCATAATTTCTAAAACTCTTCTTTTAAAAAGTAAATTCAAACTAGTGTCTAGTTGAAATTGGATGAAATATCTGCTATTTGGTGTCACTAAGGTGGTACCAGTTTGTTGAACACATATCTTAAATTTGAACTAGTTGCTTTCTCATCTAATAATTACAGTCAATATGACCTGAAAGACTCGATCAGTTTTAAGTTTACATTTTTGTGACTTTGTTTGCATTCCCTTTGGAGACAACTTTGCTACTTTTGTGTTTTCTCCAGACCGAGACTGTTTATCAACCCCTATGCCTATATACGTGTCTGCTAATGACTCAAGACATTGTATTCTTGGCTCACAAAACATGGAGAAATAAAGCTTGTACTTGTGGAGAAGCATAATCCCCACTGGATAGCTTTTATGATATGTACTACCTAAGAAAGTAATTATCACATATTCAAGTTGTTTACCTAGAACTCTAATAATAACTAGCTCAGAAAGCCCAACTCACTGGTCCAACAGAGGCACAAATGTCTTGGGGATGGTGAATCACTTTCTGATTGGACATAAAACCTTCTTTGAAACCCAAATTTAACCCCAACTTCAGGACCAAGAAGTTACTACTAGACAATCGAGAGTCCCTAGGAGAGAGCACAGCACTCTTATAAGCATAGTGTTATGCTCTTAATGACTTAGTATTTTACCCATGAACTAAGTCACCTCTTCACCCTTACTTCAAATCCCCTTTCTTCAGTGGATGCCCATCACAGAGATCCACAAGTAGTCAAAACAAAGGAATTCTCAGCCCTGAAATGTGACATGATTAAACATATTCTCTTCTTAGTGCTCAGGAGTCACTGAGAAAGATAGGACAGACATATTTAAATCACTAGAGACAGTGGTTTAATACAAAAGAGCAGCATTTTCCAAGTATGGCATGGTAGATGCACCCATGACCTTACAATAGTGGTGACTGCATTCACAAGACTTAATGCAAATGGAAAACAGACAGTATCTTAACATGGAGGGGAGGTGGATATGAAGTCCCATCTCTGGCTAATGAGCCCTTACCAATTAACTACAGCTGGAGAAGGCCAGTCAGTTTTCTTTCATGGTGTGGCCTCTGAGAGTTCCATCATGCTTCAGTTGAAGGATACACATTCAAGAGTTTATGAAAAACCAAAATTAGATTTGATGGGGTTTTGGTTGTTTGTTTTTGGTTCTGGAAGGAGTAGGCACAGTTAAATACAGTCAAAATACATTCCATGAAATTTTCAAAGATTTAATTGTTTTTAAAAAGTGCTCATATAAACAAAAATAACACGGAAAATAGTGGCAGTGAAATTCAAATGTATATATACGGTATGAATAAGGGTCCAATGGAAATTTATTTCCATGAAAAAAACATTTTGCCTACAGTGAAATAAAAATTTATTCCTGTGAATTCTTATTTAAATATTCTTGGCATAAACAGTCATAAATACAACCATACTTATATTATATGCAAGCGTATTTTTAACACCAGCGGGGGGCTTTTAAAAGGATACTTTTACTGTTCATTGAGTATTTCCTTTGTAGAGGTTTAACATGTTTACTCATAGCATTGAGTGTGTTTAATGTAATGCAATGTAATATAATACCTATGTCTTTTTTAAGACAAAATGAGTATTTAAATGTGTACACATACATGCAAGTGATTGAGGACACATACACAATAAGTACTAAAGTATTAGGGCTCATAGTATGTTAGTAATTTTATTAGACTTTGCCATCATACAATGTTTTATACAATTCAATATATTTTTGTTACACATCCCAGCTTCCTTATACTCAAAACCATGAACACTTCAAACTGTTTCAATCTCTTATGATGAGAGATTGAAATAATCTTGTTTTCCTTTATCATAGAAAAAAATCTACTGTCAAAGGGCACAGCATAAAATATATTGTCAAAGACCTGTTTCTGTGCAGACTAGTTCCTCCAGATCTATGCTTTAGCACAGTTATGTTGAGAAGAAGGCACTGATTTGAAAAATCAGCTTCAAAGTTTGATGTACACAAAGATAATAAGTGTGCAGAAGTCATATATTTATTAATGTAGAAAAGAACTATAATTTTGTTTCTTTGTTAGAATCTTCCAAAGCTCATTAGCATAGGGGCCACTTGACTTGTGTGAACTCAGGGATTTGGAATGTTCATGTTTTAAATTGCACACATTCGGCAAACTCTGGCCAAAGATGGGGATTTTCTGTTGCAGTCTTTTCTCCAATTACTTGGATCAACGACATCAGAAGGCTGAATTACAATTTTCCATGCTTAACTCAAGTTTATAAATTTCAAATACTACTTAAAAGTGAGACTAGGAGACTGACATTTTAAAAATTCTGTTTAGGCCTAGAGATAATTTCTCATACTGAATTAGGTTCCATGTAATCCAGGATTGAATAAGTTTACAGCCCCACTTCCAAAAGAAGCCAGCGTCATAAGCTCTCTTGAGCTGAAATCTCAACATAGTTTTAGAGACACAGTTGAGATAATAGCAATTGACATCCTGTGTCTTCTTCATGCCGAGTTCAAATAATATAGAGTTTAGAGCAGGTTATGAAAGGCAGAAAATAACAAAGAAAGATAAATATTTCCAGTGGGACTCTAGAAATTTTTTATAAAGATATTCATGGTGATATATTGTTTATACTCTAACAAATAAAGCTTGAAGATCAGAGGGAGGAGTTAGCCACTAGTTAACCATAGAGGTCTGGAGATCTGTACAGACAGACAGGAAGTGACATGGCTTGGCAGAGATAGGAATGTAAGGCAGGAGGAGACAGTAGTTCTGCCCTTTTGCTACTGAGCATTTAGCAAGGTAAGAGTTGGCTGTGACTTGATCTTTTCTCTGTCTGATCTTTATGCAAGCTTTGTTTATAGAGTACAAACAAAATAGCACCACATTATCTACTTTTCCTATTACTGTGATTAAATATCTGTCAGCAGAAACACAGTAATGAAGGGTCTGAAGAGGAACAATGTGTCCTGGTAGGTATGAGATGGCAGAAGAGAAGCAGCTGGTCACATTGTGTCATGATCAGAAGATGGGAGAGGTGAAAACTGGTGCTCAGCTGGCTCTCCTCTTTTATTTAGTTCAAGGCCTGCAGTATGATGTTGCCAACTTTTATGTGGACCAGTTAACACCAGGGAACTCAGTCTAGATACCCCTTCACACAGGGCTAGAGAGGTCAGTTTCCTCGATGATGCTAGATCCTGGCAACCTGACAACCAGATTATCATAAAATTCTTCTCACTTCTTAAGTCAGAGCTACAAACTATAGAAAATTCACCCAAAAGAGCATGGATGTATACTTACATTTATGACTGTACACCTTGGTCAGTCAGTTCTTATTCCAGTTAGTTGTGAGCAGGCTAACTGGAGGTTTGAGGCATGGCTGGCTCACTCACGTAGTAGGAATGGTTTAGCGGCTGACAGGTGGCTCAATTGAAGTTTGGATTTCAATTTGGAATCTCACTTTTTTTTTTTTAATCATGTTCGTCTTTCTCTGTGTGTCTTATAATGGTTTGTGCTTCCATAGCAAAACAGAACCCAACCCTGATAATTTGTCAAGAGCAGAGTGTGTTATGGTTTGGAGGCTGAGAACTCCAAGTTCAAGTCGTTGACAAGATGTGCTGGTATGTGTATGGTAAGGGCTTCTGTCTCTACAGAATGGAGGCTCTCAGTGGGTCCTCCAGTCAGATTCAAGTGATCTCCACATACAAGAAAAGACAACACAGCAAATACTGTAGATGAAATCTGCTCTATAATTAATAAAAGCACATTAAGAGAGAAACTATGTTCATGACTCGATCACAATTAAATCTTTACCTCTAAATCATATCACCAGTCCTTTGGTTATAACTCATTGATTTTGAAGAGCATGTATCATTTATGCTTTCAACCGATCAGCTACGAAGTCATGTCCAAAAGTAAACAAATATATAGGGAGAGACAACCTCCTCCATTTAATGGGCTAAGAAATCATTAAAGACAGAAAAGGGGATGGAGAATAATCTGACCACCCATGTGTAATGACATGATAAAAGAAAACACACACTGCTACCTAAGAGACACAATGGCTCACACGTGCCCCTCACACAGTGTATGTAAACACAAGCACTGTCTCACTGCTGCCCTTTTGAAACCTACTTATCAAGTGTTTAAGAGTAGCTTAATTCATTAATGTAATAAATTACTGAGTATATATATAATGAATGTTTTGCACTTGATGGTATGTATTCGAGAAGCTGAATGTAAGTAAACATTGTTCTTTCATTTTTGAGTTATTTGCCTTCCCTGTTCCCTTTCAGACACAACACTTCGTTGCATGTCACATCATCAGCCTCTTAACATTGCATGAAAGTGATGTTACATGGGAAAAAGACAGAGATGATTGTGAAATGACAAAATTCTTTGTGCTAAGAGGCAACATTCGGCCTTGGAGTCCTGGGACACAGAAAATTTACCTTTGAAAAAGGAAAGTTATGAGACAGAGCAAGGCTCTGAGCTGCCAAAATTAAAAGAAAAAAAATTACTAGCCCAGAGGTTCATAATAGTTGATTAAATTATTCAATATTTTAATACTACCTAGCACCAATGGTCATATTAATCCCTCAAAAAATACATCATTATAGGTTATTTCACCTTCCTCCAGGACATTTAAAGAAATGAGAGTATATAACAAAATCTTCATAATGAAAATTCAAAGAGATGTGAAAAAATTGTCATAAATTTAATCTGAGCCTCTACTATTTGGAAATTTAAGGCAAAAATTAAATGTATTACCCTGAGTTGTTTCACATAGTCTTTCTTATGTATTTTCTCTCTTATATCCACCCATTGAGCCCTTGTACTTCTGTTTTATTCTTATGCAATATTAATGTATGTCCACAATGAATCACCTTAGTAACTCTTCTAGCATTTAGCACTTTTGTTAGATTTTCCAGAAGGGAGAACTCATTATCCATTGACAAATCAGGTCATTTTATTCCCTTGTCTCTGCATGAAAACTTGGCAGTACTTAAAAGTATAGCACTGAAGAATGGAGAAATTATATTGCAATTCAGATAAAGATATGTCAAACTTAAAAGAATATGTGTAATTTTACCCTATAGTTCCTACACCTGCTGAACGATGAGTCTTACTGTTTTCATAAAGCACCTGTACATTAAGTACATGTTCTCAGGTATCTACAGCACTTCATCATATGTTGTTATATTACTGTTATTATTTCTGACATCACTGGTAAATGTGTTAAATGTGTTTAGTTATGAACCTAGCTGAAAAGATCTTTTTAAATGAAAAGAACACTTTTGCAAATTACATGCCATTCTCATAAGAAATAAAATAATCAAACCTACAATTATAGAAAAAGTTGAAAGTTTATATTTTTATTTTCAAAGTTACATCTATGCCATTATCACCAACAGCATTAAGCCAGTGCTTCTCAACCGGTAGGGTGGCAAATCCTCCATTGGTTGAACAACCCTTTCACAGAGGCTGCCTAAGACCATTAGAAAGCACAGATATTTACATTCATTACAAGTCATAACAATAGCAAAATTATATTTTGAAGTAGCAACAAGACTAATTGTATGGTTGGAGGTCACCACAACATGATAAACTATCTTAAAGGGTTACAACATTAGGAAAGCTGAGAAACACAGATTTATTTATTTATCATTGATTGTTATTTATTTTTTCTCTCATATATTACGTCCCAACTGCAGTTTCCCTTCCCTCCTCTCCTCTCAGTTACTCCCATCCACCTCCCCTGCCCCCAGATCCATTCTTCCTCCTTTTTTCTTCATAAAAGAGCAGACCATAACATGCTAAATGGAAGTTAAGCAGGATCTGGCCTGGTAAGTACTTGGATAGGAGAACCACCAGTTTAAAA
>NC_022024.1:6201360-6228627 GCF_000317375.1 Microtus ochrogaster
CTCCTATTACAACAAGCAACAAGCAGTCTTAATGAATGGGTCATTTCTTCGTCCTGTATTCTGAGTGATTTAAAGTGTGCTGCAGAGCTGACATCATCAGTGCAACACCTACCATGCGAGTGCAACTACCTGACAATCGTGTGAAAGCCTGGGGCAGCAGCTCGTGACTGAGATGCCAAGAGAGAGGAGGGCGAGCAGAGACAGCTGGAGCCTAAGGCTCATGGGTCAGCTCACGGTCAGTGAGATGGAAAATTATTTTAAATGATGGAGTACAAATAAGAAAGACATAAAACATCAACCGCTGGTCTTCATAGTCATGTGCATAGACATGATCACATACTGCACACATACTTGCACGCACACACATGATCACATACACACTACATGTTCTCACACATACACAGACAATAAATAAGTGGCTTAACATTATATTAATGTGCCATTCTGAATTTAGATTATTTGAAAAAAGTCACATGCTAAAAATATATTCATATTTATACTAATTTTAATAAGTAAGAAAGAATACTTTTATTTTGTGGCCTGATTTAATTGTTTACTAAAGTTAAGTAAATTTGTGTATAGGTATTTTTTCATATATATACATATACATGTATATAAAATTCAATGCTGAGAGACTGCCTATATTTTGCATAATATCTCAATTCTTCAATAGATCAACTTGTCTAAAACTTTCAACATTTCTCATTATTTATCATCTGTAACTTGGTGGTCAGGCTTAATTACAATCAGACATTGCAAATTATGGACTCAGCTTGAAACTATAAGAAACTGGTTAGCACAGTAAAACAAGTCACACTTGTTCTGGTTTGCAAACACGTGTAAGTTTTGTTTACACTATACTATGTTATCTAGTAAGTGGTCAAAGCATGTGCATGTATGTATACCACAATTAAAAAGAATAGTTTATGTGGCTAGAGAGATGGCTCAACAATTAAGAATGAGTACTGCTCTTTCAAAGTACTCAGTTCACTTTGTAACTGCCAAATCAGACACACGCACCCAACTATAACTACATTTATAGCAGATTCAGTACCTCTGTTCTGCTTAGGCACCTGCACTCTTGCATATATCACACAAACACACACACACATAACACAACAATGCACACAATTAAACATGCAAAGAATTCTCTAAAATTTATTTTATTACTAAATATCATGTCAGAACAGATTGGTGGCAATGTTAGACATCAGTGATTCATTTCAGGAAAGTGATGTTACTTCCATGAAAGCCAGTCCTGTGTAGAACCCTAAGACCTTTTCCCTAAGTTGGGAGGTCCTCTAGATGCTTCCTGCCCTATGGCCAGAGAGATAGATATATGTTGTGGCAAGCAGCACTGGGAGCTGATGACAGAAGCTCCATGCCAGGAACATCCAGAGAAGCAGGTAAACAATAGCTGCATAAGCTTCCGTCTAGCCTTTATGCTGGGAAGCAAAATTTCTTGACACACAGTTGCTAGTCATATATTAATAAATATCAAGAACTTTCCAGAAACCTTAGTCTTGTCTAATGAACAAAATAAACCATTCAAAACCAGCAATTAGGCAATAGTTGCATAAGGACTCAGACAAGTAATTCACAAGAGCTGTTTTAAGGAAGCTTGATTGAACTCAAACGAAAAATTAGCATTCAAAATCAATTCAATAGTCTATCACAGAAATTTAGTTGAGATTGAAGTAATTAAAATGAAATCGAACAGAAAGCCTCCCTATATAAGGTACCCTAACAGGGCAGCTCCACTAATAGGACAGATGAGTTGGAAGAAAGGAGGAGGAAGCCAAGAGCAGACATGAAGATGAGAAGGAGGAGGAGGAGGAGGGAGGGGAACACAGCAGACTGTTGAGAGTTGCCACATAGGTGCTGGAAATTGAATCTGAGCCTCTAGAGGAGCAGCCAGTGCTCATTTGGTTTTCTGTTTGTTTGTTGCCAGGATTTCTCTGTAGGTTTGGAGCCTGTCCTGAAACTCGCTCTGTAGACCAGGCTGACCTTGAACTCAGAGTTCTGCCTGTCTCTGCCTTCCGTGTGCTCTTAACCATTGAGACATCTCTCCAGTCCCAAAGAATCAAGTCAAACACACCTGTTACCTTTGGGGAACAGAAAATGAAGTTACATATTTCTAAGAAATAATGAGTGGACAGGCATTAAGGAAACATTGCTCTTTCAAAGAGAAAGGACAGAAAATACCATTCAGAAATCAGAGGAGGGGAGACAGTGGAAATTTTGAATGGTATTATTTATAAAGCAATAAAAAATAAATAAATAAAAAGAAAATACCATTCAGAATATTAAAACAAAGCAAAGAGAGCCAAGAGACACAAGAATTAAATCCTAACATTTTATATCTGGCTTTGGACACATTGCTATGAAGGCTGTGGTCTACAAAGAATTTAGGAGGTTCTGCCCATAGAACTTACTGGTGTTGGAGAACTGCTGCTATATAGTACCTCTGCTTCCTATTGTATATATTCTACATTGTTTCATCTCCATCTTTTTGGGGTCTCTAGTGCAGCTGTGAAGCCACACATTACCTGCCAGCTCCACACATTGCCTAGTTTAGTGTTGCTTTCAGGGACTCTGATTCTGACTGGCCACACACAGACTGGCTCTGCAAGCTTTCTTTTGAAATCATAGTGGAAACCTCTATGACCTCATAATCTTTCCCTTCTACCTTCCTGCAAAACTAGTTTACCATGGAATTTTAAGAGAAAAGCAGCAGATGCTAGCAGCACCTACAAGGTTCTGCTTCTTCAGACTTAAAAAATGCAAATGTTATGCGTGTTTATATGTAAAATGTTCCCCAGGAGTTCTTTTGTTTGAATGCTTGCTCTGAAGCAGGTAGTGCCATTTGGAATGTTGCTTTGAGGTGAGCAATAGAAGTGAATTCTAGGGCTGGGTATCTCAAGGTCACATTCACTTCAGACTCTTGCCTTTTAAAATATCTGTTCTAGGTACTATCATGGGACAAGCCACTGCCATATATTCCTACTGCTAGGAGCCTCCATGCAGTGTATTTATCACAATGATGGACTGATATTACTCCTTAAACCATGAGCCAAATTAAACTTTTCCTCCCTTAAGCTGATTTTGTCAGGAATTTTGTCACAACAATGAGAAAAGAAGTACATAGGATAATGGAGGTTTCCTTCAATAATTCAAAGGAAAGATTGGGAGGGTGTGCATTCTGTTGTAGAGTTGAATTTCCTGAAAAACAGCCGCAGGCAGGATAATGTGTTATGTTATAATAGTGATGCCAAAGCTGTAATGGAAATTAGTGATGCAAGCTCCATACAATGCAGGCTTAAGGAGGCAGCAGGACGCATGGAGAGTGCCCTGGAAAGAAAAGCCATATGTCCTGTAACCAGCATGTCTATTGGTGCATTTACCAAAACTTTTTAATGCCACCTTGCACTACAATTATGCCATTCTTTGCTCTGTGTGTTAGGCATGGGGAGTTAATGTTTGTCCTTGTTTTCAGTCTTGCTTTAGTACAGTATCCTCTCTCTCTCTCTTTCCCTCTTTCTCTCTCTTTTTCTATTTCTCTCTCTTTCCCTCATCTCTCTCCCTCTGTGTCAGTGTATCGGAGGAGATTTATACAGATAGTTTTAAGCAAAGCTGGAGGAAGAAGGAACTTAAGAACGGGAGGAAACCTGGGGTGAAGTAAACTCTCCCTGTGCTGTGGGGAGGGTATGGAACTAGGGACTACACACAGAATGCCACAGCAGAATCTGGAATGACTCCTAAGGGCTCATGTGTTAGTCTTGGTTGCCTGCTTTGAGATTCTGGGAGCTAGAGGAAACTTTGATGTGTTGTGCCTAGTGGGATATTTTTAAGGGCATTAGGTAGATTCACATATCTTTCTTCCCTCTTGTTACTCCAGGCCAAGAGGCAAACAATTTTGTTCAACTATGTTCTTGCCATGGCATACCACCAGAGGCTCAACCCAATAGGGACAACCAACCATGAACTTCAGAGTAAACCCTTCTCTTTATAACAAAATTAGCTTTAGATTCTTATAGCAATCAAAGTCGAACACAGCCATTTTTAAACTTCATGGCCCCTCACCGGGATGAGATGTCAAGTGGAGAAATACAAGTTTGATCTCACAAAGGACAGAGATTCTCATCCACTGAAGGTTTCATGAGGTTGCAGCAATGAAATAATAATGCCTTGGTGCTTCAGTCTAAATCAAGCTCCCAGATGCTATCCCTGAAAATGAAATCACTTGTTCCACCCAGGTTTCTTCATGTCAAAGACAGCCATAACTGGAAAAAAAAATCTGACTTCTGCTGCTGTTGACGCCTTACCCATGGATCATAAATGTTCTCACATCCAGAGTAACAGTGAATTTCAGAAGGTTCCCAATTTACTTCTCCCTAACCATTCAAAGGAAGATTATCAATGCAAGATATACATTTTAACAAATGTATGAGAACTGAAAGCCAAAATTGCTACTTGATCAAGAGCTGCAGGATGAGTGTTGCTTACAGGTGTGAAAGCAGTGTTTATCACTTCGAACACTCCCGTCAGATCTGGGCTTGATCAGTGCCTCGTAATTGAGCAGTGATATTGAAAATAATGTGTTTTCTAAGCAATGATATTATATTTTCAAACAATTTTTAATAGAGAAGGAAAAGTGATATCTGTCTTTTCTTTTTCTTTTTTTTGTGTCTATTCACAGACAATGAACTCCAGTGTGTTTTAGACAATAGGTCATGAAGCAATTACACTTGAATATTGTGATGACAGAACTTGGCTTCAGGAGGGGAAATAATTTGTAGAGTAGAAATACTGTTCTTGGAACTATTGTTGTTAAACTGTATTAATCAATTATTGAATATGTTAAAACAGGGATAATATTTGAAAGCCACAGAAGTATTAATTCTATGAGATTGTGTAACAAACTGAGTTCGTTACACTCTGTGTTAAGTATTCAGGCCAGCAGTGGCTAGTAGCTTGACCCTCACTTAACTCTGACTTTCTAGTTCCTAAGTTGAATCATATCCGTATTGAAAACCAAGTCTTCATCGTATGTCCATTTCAATGAATTCCAATGTTGTATTATTTAATCAGGGATCTGGACCTTATGTCTAAATACTAGGCATGTGCTCTGGCAAATTTTTACATCAGCTTAGCACAAGCTAGTGTAATTGTTAAAGAGGGAATATCAATTAAGAAAATGCTCCCACCAGACTGGCCTATGTGCAAACATTGGTGCTAGTCTTGATTGATAAGTGATTGAGAAGAGCTGAGGTCACTGCAGTGTTGCTGCATCTCAACTGGTGGTTTTGAGTGCTGTGTTACTTCCATACTTAAGTTCCTGCTCTGATATGTCTCAGTGATGGACTGTTACTTGGAAATGCATGCTGAATAAACCTTTTCTTCTCCAATTTTATTTTGTCATAAATACTTTCATAAATGTTTTTCATGTCATACATTATAAATTAAAAGCTAAATTTATTACTATATTGAAAGATTTACTAAATATTAATTGATTAAATACATTGGGGCTAGTGAAATAAACATGGTTTTAAATAAAACATTTCAAGTAAACTTTTGGAATCTTCATAATATCTATCTTAAAGTAAAATTATTGGTTTCTTATAATTATTTCCACATTTATTCTGTTGCCATCTGTTTTCTTGGCTGAAGTATATGAAGAAAATCTAAGGCCACAGAGATGGTAAGTCAAAATACAGGAGAATATCTTTGTTTGCCCTAGGTTGTTTATTGGGTATCCAGTTTCCAAACGTAACTCATGCTAGCCTAGCAGTGATGGTGGAACTAGGAAGCACTGCACTATATCCAAGCTATTGACAAGAACCACGCACAGAGCCATGTAACTTGTGACCCTTTCCAAAGCCAAGATTCTTGCAGTTTTCAAATATCATCTTATATATCTCCAAGTGTGTGTGTGTGGGGGGGGGGGAATTGGTTTGAGGATCCATTAATTGTCAAGATTTCTTAACATTTTTATTTCAAACCACCACTCATGAATTACATATTTAGAAAACAGTGGCTCAATCAATTATATGCCTTGATCAAATGTTGACCTACCCTACAAAACAATAAAATCCATGCCATATCATAGTAACAACAATTAGTAACACAATATATCTGACAATTTCTAAAATAAAAGTGTCAACTGCTTCAACACTGAAGTATATAAGGTGATTAACTGATCAGTCAGCTTTGTTTGATCGTGTTGAATATGTACATATACCAACACAGCTCTTTGTGCCCATAAATCTGCAACTTGTCAGTTATAACTACAAAGACAGCACAAATCTGGTTGATACTGAAACAAATTTCATGCAAAAGACTTTGTATGCAGGGAAGCTATCAAGACTCTTGTGGCAAACACACATTTTCTACAGTCCCATGTTTTGTAGAAGGCTAGAATTTAATTGTTGGTGACACAGACTGTCATTGTCTTTCCTTGGGTCTGGAGGTTTATTTCATTCTTCTTTGACAAAATTTGAAAAGTTCAATATGAACAACCATAATTTGCTACTTTTGGTTTAATGATTTTAAAGTAAAAGTTGACCACTCTAAATAACTAGGTAGTATACTTTTTAAGATCAATGTTATTTGGATAGAACCATCTCATGATTTAGTCACAAGACATAAATATGACCATTAGATATGGGTTGTTTATTTCTGTTTGCATCTTTCAGTGAAGAATACAACTATGACATTTGACATCATTCTTAAAATGTGGGATGTGTGTGTGTATGTGTCTATATGTGTGTATGTGTGTGCGTTTATTCTCTTTATTTTCAACAGTAACTATAGAAGCTCACAGCTCATCAAAATGATAATAATGTGGGACTTCAAACTGCCCACCCATAAAAAAGGACATCTCTATCACCTTCTCCAAAGCTCAAGACCTCTTGAACAACAAGGTTTGGGAAGAGCCAGAGGGAAGAGCAAAATGTAGTAGGCTGCTGGCTTGAGGATATGATGTATCAGTTGTGTTCCGGAACCTGTTACAGCTTTTGCAGAGAAGATCTGCACAAAGGTGTGTGATACACCAATACCCTGTCATGAAGCAAGGGGGATTCATAAAACCCTACTGCTCTGAGGTCTTTTATGGTTTCTAGGGGAGGTAGAGATATCATTCAGTAGTGTTGACACCAGAGAGGTGCTCTTGTTCCTATAAACAACACAAATTCCTTGACCCATCAGAAGAGAAAAATTCATAGATGTAGAAAGAGGAAGATGTTGAGAAGAGAAAGCAAATAATCAAGAGTAGGAAGTGACAAGTAGGGTCAGTACAATTAACATGAGTAAAGCCCACTGCAGACATTCATGAAAATGACACAATGAATTATGTGTAATTAATTGTAGAAATAACAATGAAAGGCAGAACAGGAAAAACAGTTTTCTAAATTAAAGAACAATAAATATTTTTCTGCAGACAATCTGTATGTGACCAATGGTGATATGATTCAGAACTTTTTCCCAAGAAATATTCTATAAACTTATTTATAAAATTTTAATGTTTTATTATATTTATTTGATACATCTTTGAAGTTTCACTTACTACATATGTAGTAATTTTATCTTCTAGACTGGACATTTTACTTGTTTTCTCAATTTTATTTGAATTACTGATCTTTTAATGTTTGGTTGCTTTATTTGAGGCATCTAGTCTTAAATTGTATGCAAATATTAGTATCTACATATTTTTCCTCTTGTGTATACATATGTATGCATGTGCTTCTCTTGAAATCAATATATATATATATATATATATATATATATAGACATATAAATGTGTGCTAATGGATAAGTTTTATAATGTATATTCTAGGGTCTTGCTGTACACTTGTAACATATTAAAAATTTCTCTTTTAGTTTGTCAATTATTGTAACTTCAGATTTATTTTGAGAATTGTGAGACACACTTTATGTGTTTATCAAGAAAAACACCTATGTCCTCACAACTATTTCTGACATTTTAGAATAAACATATACATTAATCTAAGGAAGATTATGAGCAATCATTTCTTTTTAATCCTACATACTTTTTAAAGAGTTTTTTCCCTGGATTAATTAAAATTATTTTTGTAAGCAATGTAAAGAAGTTTCAATGAAAAAAATTTATATAGAAATTATATCAATATACATGTAAAACCATGAATCCACTTGTTCACTTGACCTACATTACAATTTGACTATTTTGGTGACGATTATATTTTATAATTACATTTTATAATGTGAACACTAGTCTTTAATTTAGAAATGAGTATTTTATTTTTCCAAATTCTCCAATCTAAAAAATTTTTATCATTATTTTAATGTTTATACATTACCCCAAAACTGTTTTATCAATAAAATAATGCCAAGGGCCAGAAAATTTCAGCACAGAATTTTATCAGACCTTTAATGTGTAATTAAGACTAATACTGTTCAAATTATTCCACAAAATAGAAACTGGAGGAGCATTGACTAATTCTTTTTATGAGGCCACAATTGCTCTGAGAACTAAGCCAAACAAACACCCCAACAAGGAAATAAAATTACAGATCAGTATCCTTTATGAACAAAAATGCAAAGATTTAAAAAAGAAAAACCTAAAAGTTTTGCAGCAGAATCTAGTAACACATCAATATAATCAACCACATAAATAGACTGAAAGACAAAAATCAAATGATCATCACATGAGATGTAGAAGGGCCTTTGGCAAAATCTAACATCCTTTCATGATAAAAATAATGAATGGATAAACCAGGCTACAGAGTACACATCTCAATATAATAAATGTCATCAACAGCAACCACATAGCTAACATCAACCGAAATAGAGAGAAAACCAAAATATTTTCATAAAATCAGGAACATAATGATGGGATTAAGGCCTTCTCCATGAGATGGAGCCAATTCTTGAGATGACATATGTCTAGTAACCACAAGCTTGAGACTGGAAATGCCTGGGACCCAGGGGAAAACAAAATGTTGCTAAAAGAGCTAAACCATGTGACGTCTACAGGTATCCAGCTATTCCTTTTGATCCATGCCTCACTCCACCATCATAAGTGACAATTTGTCTTGAAGTAGATGTAAACTAACAAGAACTCCACAACTAGACAAGGTCCAGAGAGTGAGAAACTTTGAATTTGTCGGTCCTAAATGAGATGTCTTCATCAAACCCCTCCCCTCAGTTCTTGGTTGCTGTGTGGAAGATGAAGCAGAAAGATTGTAAGAGCCAGAGTGGATGGATCTCAACAAGGAAACCGTTTCTTCCTCATACAACAAGACTCATGGACATCAGAACTTAAGAGACTAGCGGCAGGCATAGTCTTTACAGGTTCTAGATAAGTGGGTTATCAGCACTAAGAGGGAGAAATAGACAGGAGCTCCCTCCCTAACCAAGAAACAATTCCCAATTGGCATTTACCTTCAAGATTACTTTGTTCCAATGGAGTCTTACTGGGTGTATTAAAGCACACACACACACACACACACACACACACACACACACACACACACAATTTAAGATTATGCCCAGGAGAAGAGTCAACCCAAATGAAATTGGTGACATTTTATAGACTTTTTTTTGTTACACATTACTTTGCTTTGGCATATATTTTTTATTGGTGGCCTTTTGCTTGCATATTATGGTTTCTGATTTGTGTTTCTATGGTTCTTATGTGTGTGTTTCTTGTAATTTTTCCTTTTTTATAAAATTTTTAATCTTTTTGATTTTGGTTGTTTTCTGTATAGTGAGAGAAAGAAGGGTTGTGGTTAAGTGAGTGGAGAGGAGGAGATAATCTGGGAGGAGTTGGGGGAAGAGAAACTCCAAAAAGAATATATTTCATAAAATTCTGTTTACAATAAAATATTAAATTTTAATACATTAAAGCATTAGGAAGGAGTTGAAAAGATGGCTCAATATGTAAAAGCACTTGAGCACACATTTGAAGATTTGCAGATCAATTACTGGATCTCATAATGAAAGAAAAAACCCAATTTCTTAAAGTTGCCCTCTAATTCATCAGGGCAAACACAAGCACTCACAAACACCATCTTCACAAGCACATTAATCATAATAATGATGATGATGATAATAATAACTATACAAGGTAAGAAAATTTAAAATAATGTGGTCTAGCTGATTTCACACTATTTTTTTTATTTTTATTGAGCTCTACATTTTTCTCTACTGATATGGGAGTGTCATACATCAATCTGTTGATTTCATTGATTAAGTAACAAAGAAACTGCTTTCCCCTGGTAGGTTAAAACATAGGTGGGTGGAGTAAACAGAACAGAATGCTGGGAGGAAGAGGAAGTGAGCTCAGAGGCTATGCTCCCCTCTCCCAGGCAGATGCGATTGATGAAGCTCCGACCCAGGATGGACGTAGGCTAGAATCTTCCCAGTAAGCGCACCTAGGGGTGCTACACACATTATTAGAAATGGGATAGTCCAGGTTCGAGAGTTAGCCGAGAAGAGGCTAGATATAATGGGCCAAGCAGTGTTTAAAAGAATACAGTGTCCATGTAGTTATTTCGGGGCATAAGCTAGCAGGCAGCCGGGGTGCTGGGGACTCAGCCCCGCCGCTCCTATTACAACACTCTCCTTACCTCCTTGCCTCTCCCCTCCTCCCTCAACTCTCCCCCAGGTCTCCATGCTCCCAATTTACTCAGGAGATTTTTTCTTTTTTCTACTTTCTACTTCCTATGTAGATCAGATCTATGTAAGTCTCTCTTAGTGTCCTCATTGTTGTCTAAGTTGTCTGAGATTGTGGTTTGTAGGCTCATTTTCTTTGCTTTATGTTTAAAAACCACTTGTGAGTGAGAACATGTGATAATTTTCTTTCTGTGTCTGGGTTACCTCACTCAAAATAATGTTTTCTAGCTCAATCCATTTTCCTGCAAAATTCAAGATGTCATTATTTTATACTGCTATGTAGTACTTCATTGTGTAAATGTACCACATTTTCCTTATCCATTCTTTGGTCGAGGGACATTTAGGTTGTTTCCAGGTTCTGGCTATGACAAACAAAGCTGCTATGAACATAGTTGAGCACATGTTCTTGTGGCACAATTGAGCATCCTTTGGCTATATGCCCAATAGTGGTATTCCTGGGTCTTGAGGAAGGTTGTTTCCTAATTTTCTGAGAAATCGCCACACTGACATCCAAAGGGGTCATATCAGCTTTCATTCATACCAGAAAAGCAGAAGTGTTCCTTTTTCCCCACAACCTCTCCAGCATAAGTTGTCATCAGTGTTTTTGATCTTGGCCATTCTTACAGGTGTAAGATGGAATCTCAGGATTGTTTTGATTTGCATTTCTCTGAGGGATGGCTCAACCATTAAAGGCTAGGCTCACAACCAAAAAATAAGATTTTACACTATTAAGTAATATGGTCAGATTGCATGAGAGCCATTGTTTAAGGTTATATAAGAAAGTGTTTGAACTTTAAAATAACAAAAATAAAATACAAATGATATTTGAAAGGAGAATTTAAAACAAGGTAAGGCAAGATTCATTCCAAAAATAACAGATTTTCAAAATAGGATAGCTGAATATTATGGTAAAGTACATACAAAGTTTCAAAACTTTCACTGGGATGTCAGACTATTGACAATCTCTAAATTAATTTATCTACTTTTGCCTCAACTTGAATTGTTTAATTAGATAATTTGAACATGTGAGCCAGTCTCTATTCAATAATGAGGTATTGAGGGTTAGCTGTGATGCTCAGAGGAGTGGCTTTCTTTGACATCATTTCCAATAGGCATTGAAAATGTAGCTTTGTTTAAGTAGAGAAGCTGCTCCCTCCGATCAATGGTCTAAGTGATGAAACTGTCACCAGGTTTAATGGATCCATAATCATATCAGAAGCAATTATGCTATACTAATGACTTTTTTCTAAACATTTTTTCCCAGAGTAAATGAATTTTAGGGTTATAGAAGAAAGGATACTAACGTCATGAATGCATTATTTGCATAGTTGGTTTGTTCTATGATAGGTCAAGGACAAAATGAGAAGACATTACCATCATTCTTTTGACATGTAGGTGACACACAGCAACGAGAACAAATGGATCCCTGTGCACGATCGCCACAGAGAAGACAAATGGACAGAAAAGTCTCATTAAAGACTCATTCTTTTAAAAGCCTGCTAGTCTTGTTTCTGTATAACTGAAAAATTTGCTTCGCATACTGTTCCTCTCTTTAAACAATTCCACTGTGGGCTTTCCTGCCAAAGACTATTTGTACTATGTAGACTCTTGATTATATAACAAGGACTTTGGATTTTATAATCAACAAAACAAATGTAATGTTGACTTTTTGAAATAAAATTATGTTAAAATAAAAACAATAGGAAACCGTAATGGATAAAAGTTGAGCATCACGCAAAGTTTGCAATAGAAGTGGGGAGTTAATAATTAAAATATTGTGAATACTGCATTAAATATAAATGATTTTAATAATGATTTGTTAAATATAAGTTCTGCGACTACATGCCTAGCCCTCTGATCCAAGTGTGGAAACTGGAATTTAAATATTATCAAAACTTTTAACTATACTACATTCAGAAGCCTACAGACAAGTGTCCAAGTACCAAATGACCAACATAGCCTAAATTATATATTCCAGTTCCCCAGCTTTATTCCTCCCCTCCACTATCAGCAATGTATCAATTTGGATTGAAAACTCTGCTAAATATTAGGGGCAGAGACGTCTCAGTAACAACGTTGACTTTTCAGCATGAAACCCTGAGTTTAGATCTCCAGAACACTTACAAAAGTGAGGATTAGTTTGCAACCCCAGTGCTGGAGACATTGCAAAAGAAGAATCATTGGGGTAAAATGTTGACAAGTTTCATATTCAGCGAGAGACACTACCTTGAAACAAAATAAAATAAACATGAAAGCAAAGCAAAAATAGGAATCTGGACACTATATGCACACAGGCAAGCACACCAATGTAGGCTCACACAGGTATAAAACAATATACCACATAGTAATAATAATGATAACACCTGCCAAATTCCAGATTATAGGAACACGGATTTCATCTTGAAATGGCTTTTCCTAAATCAAATCCACATGTGATTTTCCTAAATAAGTACACACCATACCATTTAAAGTAGCTTTGAATTGAGTTGGAGTACATGCAGCAAGGTTAGTGGTATATAATTTGAGTTGAGAAGGATGCATTGCTTCAGCAGTGTTTTACACTGAATATGTGTGTTCCTCATTGTGGCTATACTTGGAGGAGTTTCTGAGGGAATAATTTGGGTTAAAGGATATCATAACGCTGAACTATTGATCAAATAAGGTTATTGACCTCCAAATAAAGGTGTCAAAGAGGCACATTTCCTTGTTAAGCATGAAAAAGCCAGGGGAAGATAATGTGAATGTACAATGAGTGATAGCCATCTCTAAGCTAAGAGAACAGTCTCCACAAGAAACCAGATTATTTGTGGGAAAACACAATATCTGTGCTCAAGACACCAATCTGTGTTACTATGTCATAGCTGTTCAATTAGATGAAGGTAGATGGTAAATAAGGAATTTTTTGAAATACACAATATGTATGGTTTCCACAAAAAGTAAATACATAAACAATGTGGAAAAATTAAGTGACAAAACTGAGATCTTGAACAAGGTTACCTGTAAGAAAACACATTGACAGGTTTCTAAAATGCAGGTCAGGTTAATATGCTAGTTCATTGATGATGATCTCGAAAGTTCCATACAGTTCATCAGGTAGGGAATGGATCATGTAGAGAATTCTAAAATCATAAGAATGCCAATTTTATAACAATGGCAGTGAAGCTTCGCTTGAGGAGTACTTTTTAGCAAGATAAAAACATGAAACGATTTGTGTGTTTAAAAAGTCACCATATCACTCTTGTGTTAAAAGATGCAGGTACCTGCTGAAGTACATAAAAAGACATTTATGCCGGGCGGTGGTGGCGCACGCCTTTAATCCCAGCACTTGGGAGGCAGAGGCAGGCGGATCTCTGTGAGTTCGAGACCAGCCTGGTCTACAGAGCTAGTTCCAGGACAGGCTCCAAAACCACAGAGAAACCCTGTCTCGAAAAACCAAAAAAAAAAAAAAAAAAGATTTATATGCTACCTGAAAAGAGTGTTCCATTTGACCATTCAGCAAAGGATAGAATGAAACATCATTGAAAAAATAAAGTGGAGGTTCATGGTAGAGGGCAATGGTACTTTAAAATAATAAGGAACTTTATATATTAAAAAGAAGCAGCTAATATACTATTTTAAATAATTCTTACTTTCAGTCTTAAAGCAGAACTCCCCCCCCCTCTCTTTTTAATTTTGAAGTAAAATATACATTATATGTGGGAAGAGATAAATCAATAAATTTTATATTCAGTTTAGAAAAATGTAATAAATATGTCACAGTATTTTAACTAGGATAACAGGGTCCCAGGTGACACAACAGTCTAGATTCCTGCTCTATAATAATCAGCATGTGACACAGAAATGCTAAGAAGAAAAAGAAGCACACTCTTGAACTTTTAGAAAAAGCATCAGGACATGGAAAAATCAGCAACAAAATGAGAAGGTTGAAACTTTCAATAATGTAAAGTTAAAGTGAAATTTATACTTTAATAATATATGATCTCTAAAATATAAGTTTATGAATGAAGGAATAAGAATAACCACCAGTTTTTCTGAAATCCATTTGACGAGGATGAGATTTCTATAGACCTAAGATGAGAAGATCTATATTAATTTTGAAGTCCATAAGTAATGGACAATAGGTAATGGAATGATTAAACAATGAAAACTATCTTGCATAATTGAATATAGATTTAATTTTTCAATGGAAAAGGAAGACAGATGGCATTATTAAGATTTCCAAAACTAAGATTCCCAAAATGAGGATATATTATATAGAAATGCAGAATAGGAGACAGTCCTCTGCAAAGGAGGCTGGAGAGACTTATTTCAATAGTGAGACAAATTCATGGTGGAAACTTTCTATGTTACAATCTTGACTGTCTTTTGAAAATGATTACTTGTACCAATGACCTCTTCATATCCATTTAAGAGTAAAAATGAACAATTAATTCTTTAAATGCTCATATTTCCTATTAGAGAATGGGATTTATGATGCAGTAACAAGTTTACAATGGCATTTCCATGTCTTGTATAGCAGACACTAAGTACATATATACAGTAAGGACTTCTGCACCGAGGATCTATATACTTATACTTTTACTCCACAAATGTGCAGAAGGATCACTTAGATACTTATTAATTCAAAGTTTATTAGAGATAAATAATATAGATATTTATGATGCACACTTGATTTTCATTTTAAGTTTATTGATGTTAATAATATAGATATTTTTAAAATGTGAAGATATGATTGATTAATATATATGATAATAGATGTTTTCAGATTGCTTATTCAGTCCTCTTCGACTGACAATAATCCCATCTGAGCTTACCTGTCTTCTTTAAGGTGGTGATATCATTTACTGATAATTTATTTTGCATTTTAAGCAATGGATTTTGGTACTTAGTTCTTTTAACAGAGATAAATGCAAATGTATAGGAGAATGGCCATTGACAATATTTCCATGAATTTCTGTGAAGACTAAAGATTTCCATCAACAGCTAAAATTGCTTTGTACAGTATTTTTTGCTATAATTGTATGAAAGACGGTTCATGAAATTCACATAGCTGGCATGAAGTATCCAAAACTAGACCTGAAAACCATGGAGAATTTATAAACTGATCAATATTTACACTCACTGTAAAATCAGACTTGTATCACCTTTAGCGCATGTTTAGAAAAAAATTTATAGGACAAGTGAATTTGATGTTGGCAAACATTAAATGAATTGGAAAAAACAAAAGGAACATCTCTAAAACTATCATCAGTTTACTATTTAAAATATTATTTTGAGATGCAAATGAATATATAATAACCCCAGATGGACACCAACAACAAACCAATTCAGATTTTACCAAATTTCAATTTGGTAAGAATTAATAAGTTTAATGAGTTTATTTGGCTTTATTACTGGAAACAGGTGTAGCTACTTATAGAAGCATGGGTAACCCCCAAATATGTATAACTGCTGAGGCCCATTCTATGACATAGATGACATTCTCATGAAAACTGCATTATGCAATCCTGTTTTCAATCTGCAATCTATAGCCTAGTATCTCCCAAGAGCATGTGCAATTAAAGAAGTCAATAGTAGGTGAAACCTAGTCTACAGACCCTCCCTAGGAATGCCAGAAGACCCATTACCATTATCATAGACCAGGATATCACTGTATTATTTTATTCTAGTTGCCACTGTGACTACAGGACAAAGTCTAAGAATGGCATATTATGAAAATGAGATATTATCTCTTAATTAATATTTATTATTTAACAAGTTTTATGGTTTTACCTGATGTGAAAAAAGAAAATAAAATTCTCAGAACTTTTTTAGATGTATCTATCTAGATTGGGAAAACACTATGATATTATTAAATGTATACAAAGCTGATGAATTGTACAAAATAACAATTTTCCAAAATTAAGAAAGAACCAAAGCTTTCATGATACTGATCATTGTGCTGGAAAAAGATACACATGCATTTATAAAAACAAAACAATGTCAATCTTATCCAAATAGAACCATAAGAACTACGATAACAACCTATGTGCAAGATAGGCCTACTAGTACTAGAGTAGCACAGATTTTATAGGGTTAACCAACAACTCTTAAAATTGAAAGCCCTCTATAGAAGATGGAACCCATACCTCACATTGTCAGTGAGGCCCAGACATGGGACTGGATAGGACATGGATCCTAAAATCATTATATTGTGAATAATAGGCTCAATGTCCTATATTTATGGCTAAAAACCAATTATGAGTGAGTACATCTAGAGCCTGAAATGGCCCGATCCTATAGCCATACTAACGAATATCTTGCATATCACCATAGAACCTTTATCTGGCGACGGATGGAGATAGAAACAGAGACCCACACTGGAGCAATGAACTGGGCTCCCAAGGTCCAAATGAGGAGCAGAAGGAGGGAGAACATGAGCAAGGAAGTCAAGACCGCGAGGGGGGCACCCACCCACTGAGACGGTGGGGCTGATCTATTGGGAGCTCACCAAGGCCAGCTGGACTGGGACTGAACAAGCGTGGGATAAAACCAGACTCTCTGAATATGGTGGACAATAAGGGCTGCTGAGAAGCCAAGGACAATAGCACTGGGTTTTGATCCTACTGCATGTACTGGCTTTGTGAGAGCCTAGCCTGTTTGGATGCTCACCTTCCTAGACCTGGATGGAGGGGGGAGGACCTTGGACTGCCCACAGGGCAGGGAACCCTGACTGCTCTTTGGACTGGAGGGGGAGGGGGAGGGGACTGAAGCGTGGGGAGTGCGGGGAGGGGAGGGAAAAGGGAGGTGAGGAGGAGGCAGAAATTTTTAATAAAAAAATAAATTAAATAAAAAAAGATTATCAAAGACTTAGTAAGAATATGGAGGAGGATTTGGGAGGAGCTGTGGAACTGAAAAGAATATGACCCAAATATATTGGAAAAAAGATTAAAAATAATTTTAAAATTAAATAAAAATATCCAAAATGGTTATCATTCTAAGCCCCTCCTCAAAAGAACATTTTTCTTAAACAATTGATGGATTAAGAGAGATTATAAATTTCTTGAAATGAATGGAAGAAATAAATAGCACCTATGTTATATAGCCAAAGACGCTTTAAGATGAAAATTTATGCCTATAATTTCCTTTATCAAAAGCAACAGAGAGATAACAAATGAATCGTTTGTCATTATACATCAAAGAACTATGAAAAATCAATGAAAAAATTGCAGAAAAGATAACAAACACTGGAACAGAACTGAATAAACTAGATATTAAAAACTTTAAAAAAATCCATCAAAGTTTCAGGATGCATAATTGACATAAATCTGTATGCTATAAAGTAACAGATTTATCTGAAAAAATATGCAACTAAAATTGTGGATATAACATGAACTACTCAAGAATTTTTAGTCAAAAGTGTGAAATATCTTAAAGCATTGGTCATGGAGACTATGCGGGAAGACAGGAGAGGAGAAATAAGGACGGCAAAATATGGAAAGAATTACAGATTCAGAGAGAAGAAGAACAAATATTGCTATTTCTACATCATTTGACTTTGGTTTTTATTTTTATTTTTTAGTGGTTGTGGTGGTGGTGGTGGTGGTAGTGAAAGTGATCATGATGGTTTAGGAGGTGGTGCTGGTATTGGCATTGTTGGTTACCATGGTTAGCTTCATCCTTATTGTTAGTAGAGGTGACAATGATGTCATTGTCATTGTTATTGGTGGTCGTCTTTTTGTTTATTTACTTTTTTTTTCTGTTTGGGTTTTAGTTACTGTACTTTGTATAGATTCATCTTCAACTCAGTATTTCTCTCCTTCAGTTTGCTGAGTTCCTTGGAAACATGATATTTCATTCTGTTTTCTTTTGCTTTTGGTCACTTCACAGTTTTAAGGAAAAAAATCATTCCCGGTTACATAAGGGAGACTGAGATACTAGATTTAATGCCATAGAACAGAACAGCATGTCTTCCTGTATGCAGGGCCTTTAGGGCAGCATTTCAGCTAATGTAATCAACAGCTGTGCTTGGGCTGGGCATTTTGTTGCTTTAGGCTAAGCTTCTAGATTTCTCTAGAGTGTCCTTGCATTCCGGGTAGAGGGAACTTGACTTAGGGTGTGTTTACTGTACCTCCTTGTCTCCAGTTTTTGTTCTTTCTCCAGTGTCTGAGAAAAAAATTGGGATTTTAATGTACCTGTTATATGAGAGTTAGTCTGGTTGAGAGTGTGTAAACATCCTCCATACTTGTATATAATGATGATTAATAGACAGTTTCCTGTGTCTTGGGTTCATGTCTGGTACCATGTTCTTTCCATCCTCTTGCCCAAGTTAAAGATACAATGTATATTTCACCTTTATGCCAGAATGTGGAAAAGTTTATTTATTACTTTTTCCTCTTCTACCAGATATAATGAGGACTATAACACTTTGAAACATTTTGTTACAGTTCCTGATATTGTGCTTGATGAAACTTTTTCTCTTGAGAATAATAAATATATGTGTGTGTGTATGTGTGTGCACATGTGTGGATATATACATGCATGTGTGTGTATGGATATATATATATATTATATATATGTAATATTTGAATTTATACTCAGACTTTTTTTCTTGGTCTGGGTGGATATTTCTATTGAAGTTTGGGACATTTGGTTATTTTTTGAAGACATAGGAATAGAATAATATATTGTGACAAATTTACAAAAAATATTCGTATCTACTCTCAATTTAAGCAATTAGTATTGTAGGCTATTGGATAAATTCTTGCTTCCAATTTCCAGCCAGTAGCCTGAGACTGCCTTGTCCTTTGTTTGTTTTCCAGGCCATAGAGTGAGATCTTAGGAATTTCATTGGTTTTCATATCAGTGTTACACTCACAGCTATGACACTTCCCAGTTCCTAAATCAAGTTATTGTAAGTCACAGTAGTTAAAATTAACCAGATTCTTCCTTTCCATGGTCTTGAGTTTTAAGATAAAATATATTGGAGTCTTGGGATTCTGTCTGGGTGAGCTGTTGTTTTCCTTTCAAGGGGAAAGTATTGTCTTAAGGTTGACTAAAACTTTTCAACTAATAAAATTGGCAATAGAATACTCAAATGTTTTGTTATCAATAATTATTTTAAGTTCTGTTATCCCAAGTCAAAGATTATGGAGGAAAATTTCTTGTTTGCTGATAATCTATATGTCAATGTAATATATAGTTAACTTTATTATATACAAACATAAAGTATTGTTCAAACAGACTGCTGAATTTTGGAGCTGGCCACTCTTGTTTGATAACATGCAGTTTAGAATACCAACACATTTTAAATCTATGTAGAACCTTTATAATATAAATTAAGAAGCATTGATCTTTGTAAAACACAACATTGTATTTATTTCAGAAATGTTAATCACATTTAAGGATCAGGATAGTGTTTTACTCTCAACAGATTTTTGACATAGGACTATATTAAGTAGCCTGGGAAACTGAAGAAATGGCTTTCCAGTGGTTCATTGTGTCTATACTGAAGTTGATTGAATTTGTTTCCTGTCCTTTCAATAAAGGACTCCTTGATTTTTGTTGGTTTTATATTTTTTTTTAATTTTTAAACCTTTTATTGTTTTTTTGTTGTGATTTATTCTGTCATAGCATACTGGAATACAACATAGCATATAATTTTAATATGTTTAACATTACCAACAAATGTTGAAATCTTTCTGAAATATCTCACTTGTTCCTAGTTAATAATATTAGAGAAGCCTTTAATGAACTTAAAATATCACTAATTGCCTTCTCCGCATTTAGAGGAATCTTTTCCATTAGTATATGTGCTATATAGTCTGAACTCATTCAGTGAAATAATAATATTATTAAAAATAGTTAGTGTACCTTCAGCCTCATAAGCACTGAACAACTCTTACCCACTGCAGTATTATTTCACTTGATTTAATAGACAAGGAAAGGTAGACACAGAAGGATATACTTGGTTTGAATATAAAATTTCATCTCTGGCTTGTGCTGGAGGTTGAATCTCCAGTTGTTGGGGCTGGTGTGCACGGTTGTGCAAACATTAGGATTTAGAGCTCAGCTGGAAGAAATGGGTCACTGGGGCATGCCTTTGAAAGTTCCACTTGGTCCCCAGTCCTGCCTTTGTCTCATGTCTATTATTCTGTGAACAACTTATTCCAACACAAATGCTTCTCTCAATGACGTTCTGCCTGTCCGTGGGCCAAAGGTCAATGGAGCCCAAGAATGAGCATCACAATCTCTGGATCTGTGAAGACAATAGGCCTTTACTCCCCTGGGTTATTAGTGACATGTCTTCTATTACAGCAAGTAAGTACCACATTGGGTGCTGCGCAACCCAGGCCCAGTTCTCAGATATCAAACTAGAGAAAAGGCCATTCTGTCCCCTCTGTGTTAACAAGCACAAATGTGAACAAAGCTTTTGGATTTTCTCATTTGTCCACTATCACATTTGAAAATGGTATCACTGTAGTGTGAATCTCTCTGCTTCTTCAATGCCATCCTCTGCTTTCCCTCAACAATTTGTGAATAGTACACCAGACATGTGTGCCATAAATGCAATTACTACAAGTACACAGTATTCATTCCCAAATTCCTATTCTTGCTCCATAACTTCCTAAACCTGGAATTGGTGATCCTTATATCTTGTCTCCAAATGATTAGCTCCTGTCTCTTCTTCATAAAATTAACTCATTTTCATAATGAAGACTGTCCATATTCCCATTTTCAAGAATCGGTCCAGGAAAGCAGAATCTACTTCATTATGTATTAAATTCCAATGAATTCATACCTGGGTGAGTGCAGAGATGGAAACAAACAGATCCAAGAAATGAAAGAGTAGAGGAAGAGTTTTTTTTTTTTATCTGCAACAAGAAGGGAGGCTGTGGTGTTACTTCCAAAACAAGTCCCTCTTGGAAGGAAAGAAAATAATTGTTATACTCAGGACTCGTGGATGTACTCCTAGAGAAGAGCAGTTTAAGAATGGACACATTCTTGAGCATGCAAAGTTTAATATCACAATTCAGGAAGAAAAGACTGTGGACAGTCTCCTGAGCATGTCTCACTCAAGGTAAGAAATCTCATCTCAAGAATTAAATACAACAAAACTGAACACAGTATGGCATTATTGACTAATATCATAAACAGTGACAGATGGGGGCATCTCTACAAGCTCAGGTTCCTCCAAAAAAAAAAAGCTTTCTCTTTGAAAAAAAGGGGGGTTGTCTTGAAGGTACATTAGCACAGAAACTTTCCCTGAAGCTGCCTGCTTTATTTAGAGGCTCACAGCTCTTGTCACCTGGAGGTGTTATCTGGACTCCCATGCTTTCTGTATACATTCTGAGTTCCTTTCCAGTACTTGCACCAAGTCTTCTCCTAACTGACAATGATATCGTCTGTTACACCTTCGAGGTTTCCAGTGGCCTGAATACTGTGAAATCTAATTGCCTATTATCAGTCGCCAGCTCTCTTAGTCAGCAGCAATTAACACAATTGATTATTTTGAGATTTGTTTTTCACTTGGCGGAGGCACCCTCTACTACTCTGTTATCCCCGCCTTGTGTTTCAATCCTCCTCGTCACCCTTTCCTAGTGTTACTCATTTTCGTGATCTTTAGGTGTTGAAGCTCACCAGGACACACACTTCAGACTAGCTGTCTTCTCTGTGTTTAGTCTAATCTTTCATAATCATGTCTAGTCACATGCTTAAGAGTCAGTGTAGGATAGTGACTTCCAATTGCCAATCTCCGGAAGTGTTTCTTTCTTATATACCTGATCCACCCATCCAACTGTTTGCAATATCCACATGTGTGTATCTACTGACTTCTTAATTTGCACCACAGATGACTTTCTCTTTAATCAGGTTTACTCTTCCAGTCTTTTTCTCTTGAGTGAATCTAATTCTTTTTGTAAAATATGGGGCCCAAATGGAAATCTCATGGTATTTTTTTTTTTCATTCCTTATCCAGAAATCCCAATTTTCAACATAAATATTCTTTCCAGGTCAGTTTTTGATAGCTTCATAGTACTTCCCTTCCTTCAAGGTATGCGGTAACTCTGTTGACATCTCATAACTATCTACTCTTAATATTATGTTTTTATTGGCATGCTTATTACAAATGGAAGCATGTCAAATTGCTCAAAATCTTTCAAACTGTCTCTCTGTGATGCAAATTAAAGGTAGGTATCATAGGACAATATGTCTTGAACACAAACTATGTCTTGACTCGCTTTCACATTCTGTACAGAGTCTCTGTTTTCTCCCCACTAAGCAGAAGTCGTTTTATCAAGACAAGACAGTGGAAGAAAAAGAACTGTATGCTAATGGACTAGTGTTGTGTGACAGCATTTTCCTAGGAAGATTCTACATGTGTCTAATTTTTCCAGAAATGGAAACCATAGTAGACCACAATAAAGATTGCAACCATTACAATTTGGTGATCATTTAGTTTTTATTGTGGCTACTTGTTCGGGTCAGATTGGCTGAAGTTGCTACAGCACTGAAAAGTCTCTCCCCACATAAGTGTTGATTAACTTTGGAGACCTTCATCCACACAGGAATCCAGAAATGGAGACTATCAGAGTGTACGTAGCTGTCCTGTCCAGTTCAGCCAAGGGAAGTTGGTTTTTGTTTTGTTTTATTTTGTATTTAACTCCTTGGGTTTAGTTCCTAAGATGTCAGTCATCTCTGTCTCTGAACCCTCTCCTGGAAACCATTCTTTGATGTTATCACATCATGGAAATAATAAATTTTCAATGTCACTCTCAACTGTTCTCAAATTCTTGTTTTAGAAAAGAAAATTTGTTTCAGAAAATAGAAAACACTCTAACCCTTAACATGATCTGGAGGTTTGCCTCTCCACACACATGCTTAACATCATTTTGTTCTGTTTTCATCTAAGGTACAGAAAAACCCACCTTTGCTTTTGTTTTCTATTGTCACTGAGTACAAAGTCACAAAGGAAATTGTGATTATTGGTATTTACATTGTACATATTCAGAGGGCTTAGACCATACAACACCAAACATTATACTTAATCCAAAAGACTAGAATGCCAAATGAAGAAAAGGTTCTGCTATCTTTTGAGATCATTAAGTCTGTCACAGGAGAGTTGCCTTGCTTGCAGAGACCACGAGTCTTATCCATAAGGACAATTAGGCACAGGGAGGAATTTGGACCAACCAGCCTCCCTCACTTCCTCACTGTTCAAGCAGTGCCTTTGTCGTCTTCATGATTTCTAGTTCTTCATCAAACCCAAGATAAGAAAACGAGTTTCTTCAGCTCTTTCCCTAATAAAGGAGGATGTATCACATACATGTCATATTATGTGGTGAAGTTATGTTTGTCTGGGTTGAGCAGAACCATCAGTGTCTTGAGTCAGAAAAGTTCTGGTTTCGTTCATGAACCCTTCTTGTGATCTTGCCTATTATCCTCCCTTAGGAGGGGAGTGGGGTGAATGAGACTCACGAATTCACGGAGACAACAGGGATAATAATGGTTTAGGAACGTGCAAGCATATTTGACATCCTCAGAAGGTCTCTCCCTGGAGTTCTTTAGTAAGTGGAAGGGTAGTTGGGGAGCAGGACTTCAATGTTGGAGCTCCATTTTGCCCAGTGCTTCTGTAGTGTGACTCTTTATGATGCAGCAGGTGTGATTTAAGTGATGGAGTTGCTGATGGAGTGACTCAGGGGTCTTCCCAACGGTTTACAATAGAAGCCTTTAAACCATCCATGTTCCTTTCCTGAAAATAAAATCTAATACACTTAAAGCTTTCTGATTTCTTGTTTTGTATATCATTGTGTCCTATCTGTCTGGGGTGAATATCCTCCCAGAAGGAATTCTAACATTGATATTCGTTTTGGTGCAGGGGATTCAATAAGCTTACCTAAGATTATTATAAGAAAGATAAACATGAATTTATCCCCTACATATCCACAACCTCCAAGTCAGGGGACCACAGTGACAGCTTTGCAGTAGTAAAACTAGCAGTTGTGTACTTCTGCTATATTTTAAAAGTATTACAAATGCACATGCATACTTATATGCATACTTTATATATATATATATGTATATATATGCATTATTTGAATACTTGGTTCCATATAAATATGTACATAATATATTTTCATTATATGTCATTTTAAAAATTCATGCATAATCAGGAGTCTTTCTTGTATCCTGAAAAGTCTGTAGTTGAATCGAATAAAACAATGTTTCACCTTTTGATAAATAAGCAGAGCAAATTCTCCTGGAAAAAAATATTTATTATAATTGTTACCCATGAAAAAGCTGCTAATTGTTGTTGGCTTCTTCCCTAGCCAGCTGTTACCTGCTTATAGAACCTGCACATATTTGGTAGCTTTTCCTTTAAGTTAAAAATCCACATCCAAAAAAAAAAAATGGAAGAATTTTCTTCTTAAATCTTAAAACCTACAATTCCATTACTAACTTGGTTTTATATACACACAGACTATAAAATAACAAAAAATGCTGCATATGTAATAGTTGAGAATGGGATAAGGAATCCTTTATGGAAAAAATAGACCCCAAAAATCTTACTGAATAATGCAGTGTTGTTCCCAATACTTTTCAACAGGCACCGGCCAGTTTCATTTAACCAGGCATGGCTCAGGAAGCTCACAACAATGCAAGCTTTTCTCGATCATTTGAGAAGAAAATAAAACACCTACATATGTTTATGAACCAGTTATCTCTGGAATAATTTAACAAATTTCTCTATACTCTACAAATGCATGCCCTTATTTTAATAAAGCAAATTTAGATTTTCCTCCACAACAAAACATAGAAATAATGTTAGTAATTTTGACAAGACTATTATGCACAACATACTAGGAGTTAGAATGCATTGTATCCGAAAATGCAATCCGACTAATATAAATGCTATTACTCATAAAATGTTCAACTTATAATACCTAAAGCGTTAATTGTCATGTTAGATATTTCACTATTCATGTAACCATTACTCAGGCAAACAGTTTTGTCTATAGTGTGGTAAAGTGAATGGATTGGAATTGATTTTCTGTAACAGGTAAAACAAATGATAACGTAAGATGGATAAACAATGACTAAACATAGCACAGACACTGCCTGAAGTTTTCTGAAACTCTGAAAATTTTACAAGTTAGAGGGAGGTTCTTTTGCAGCACAAATTAGCAAATAGTTTTATCATCCCTGATTTTACCTTTCTTTCCTCCGTAAGTTCCTTGTCAAGCCCTCCCACCTAATATTGCCCTTTGGCTCTCTTCTTCTACCCTTGTCATTTTGCAGATGCACTTTAATTTTTTTCTGGTCGCCTTGCAAATTCATGTTTTCCTTTTATACTTGAATTCTATTCACTGTTTTGTGTAGAGTACTTTGACGCTCTCTTCTTATCAGCCATTGTTTCTTTGAAAATCTTACTTTATAGGTGTTGTGTTTGAATGTAAAATGTTCCCCATAGACTCTTGCATTTGAATACTTGGTCCCTGGCTAGTGATACTGTCTAGAGACGTTTGGAGCCTTTAGGAGTTGGAGTCATGCTTAAGATAGTGCATTAGTTGGTGGTATGGCTTTCGACTTGTTCTTCTTTGTTGCCATTACAAACTGAGACTAGCTAGCTTTCTGGTCTTGCCCCCCTGCCTACCTGGTTGTTGACATGCCCCTGCCATGATGGATTCAATCCTTGTGGAACCATAAGTCAAAGTAAACCACACCCCAAGTTGTGTTTGTTGGAGTGTTTTATCACAGCAACACAAAGAAGACTAAGACAATGGTTCTCATAGTTTAAAGTCAAAACCAGGGAGGAAGATAATAGCTGCATAGATGGCTATGTGAACTCACAATAAATTATAGCACTCTCTGAAGAAAGAGTTGATATAATACAATTTGTATGTGCATTTTTTTTTCAATAAGAGAGTTTATATTTTAGTTCATGCTTAGGTTCAGTTGAAAAATTAATACATACTCCCCACCCACCATACATCTTACTATTCATATCTATCATTAGTGGTTATAATTTAATGAACAATATTCAGTCATTAGTAATGCATGCCAGTAATTTATATTAGAGGACCTTCATAAATTCTATGTTCTCTGTGGTGTAGGAGGTCCTCTACATGTTGCTTGTACTAGGTAATGAATATAAAAACTACCTCAGCCTGATAGGGCAGAATTTAGGTAGGTGGGGAAGACGGAACTGAATTCTGGGAAGAAGAAATCAGAGTCAGAGAGATGCCATAGATCTGCCAGAGACAGATGCTGGGAATTTAACTGGTAAGCCACTACCACGTGGCAATACACAGATTAATAGATATGGGTTACATTAAGGTGTAAGAAATAGCCAATAAGAAACTAGAGCTAGAGACAAGTACTACCAACAGAATACAAGAGATAGAAGAAAGAATGTCAGACACTGAAGATACCATAGAGAAAATAAGCTCACTGATCAAAGAAAACAGCAAAACCAACAAATTCTCGTCAAAAACATTCAGGAAATCTGGGACACAATAAAAAGACCAAACCTAAGAATAATTGGGATAGAAGAAGGAGAAGAAGTACAGCTCAATGGTCCAGAAAATATATTTAATAAAATTATAGAAGAAAACTTTCCCAACCTAAAGAAAGATA
>NC_022024.1:6236282-6236920 GCF_000317375.1 Microtus ochrogaster
AGGGAATCAAAGCATGAGGCTTTAGAGATTCCAGGAGTTGACCGAGGGGGGAGTTTGGAGAAATTGGTTTTGAATTTTTAGTTTCCATGGTTAATTGGTAAATCCACCTGCAGAAGGCGAGCGAGGCGTCTTGAGTGCAGGCGTCCCTGAACCCCGAGAGGCCGCGCTATAGGCAAAATCGGCTCGAACCTAGCTACCGACAGGAAAATCCCAGCTAGGAGGGGAAGATTAAGCCTTTTGGGGCTGACCATTCAGCCGAGAAGAGGTGCCCGTCCCGTGACAAGCCCGCACATGAAAGAAAGAGTAGAAAGGAGGAAAAAAGGCAGAAGAGGCCAGGAACACCAAATTCCTGGCAGGAAGTTGGGGACACCAAGTCCTCAACTTGCAGGCGGAGCTACGGTCAACCAAGAAAGGTAGGGGGTAGAGAAAAAAAGGGGGGTAGACAACTCAACCCAGAACGCACCAGAGAAAGCTGGCCAGGCGTTCCCTAGGCGGGACGGGGAGAGAGCCAGTGGGGGTAAACTCACAAATTGGTTGGTATCGGTTGGAGATGGAGGTGGTTGTAGGCAGGTCCCGGTTGTAGACTTCGTTCCCGGGAAGGAGGTCGTCCGGCACTCCGGGAGGCGCGCCAAAGGCCT
>NC_022024.1:6261074-6261742 GCF_000317375.1 Microtus ochrogaster
TGTGACCTATTAATAATCAGATGGAAAATGCCTGCCTTCTTTATAGTCAGATGGACCAATTTGATGCCTCAATGTGCATCTGAGATAGCCAGGAATGGAAATCAAATGTTTAACAGGTGTCTGATGAGAAGGGAAAGCTATAAAAAGTTATAAACTCCTGTTGTTCATGTGGGGCACAGAGTAGGAAAATATGGGGATGGCCTGTGAATAAGAAGATCTAAAGATAGCATGATAAGAGAGAGAAGGACCCGGGATCACCTCTTGAGATGAGCATCTTTAGAACTTCGGTTTGACAGGCTTGAAAGGTTTGAAGCCTCCATGGCCAGAAGGATTATGTTGGAGGCTTCCTGGAGCAGAAGTTGAAGTTCTAACCCACTCTACATTAGAGGGCACATTTCTGAATTCCCTTTGGTCACAAGAAGCAAATGTGAGGCTCAGTGATTTAGATGGGCTATTCTTGAGGCTCTCTCTTTTAGATTGAAAGATTCTAAAGCTGCCTTGGACAGGGTGGCCATAGGAAAGTCTGAGGCCCTTTTGGTCACATTGAGAAGGTCTGATGTCTTCTTGAGTGGAGAGGTAAGAACTCAGGCTCCTTTTTTGCAGCGGGATCCTTCGGAGATTGCATGAGACTGAATGTGAATATCTGTGCCCTCCTAGGACAGAAGGGT
>NC_022024.1:6266934-6267444 GCF_000317375.1 Microtus ochrogaster
GCCCTTCTGCAGCCCGAGACATTCCCAGAGAACTTTGACCAGATTGCAAAGATCCTAATAGTGTCTGTGTATTTTGGATAGACCTCAGAGGTTCTATTGTTGATGGAAAAGGTCCTACACTTTGTTTTTCAGATGTCAAATTTCCCATTGTGCCTTTGGCAGATAAGAGAAACTCTCCAGTGCCATGGGAAGCAGAAGAAGACTCTAGGGTCCCTTGTGTAGATTTGGACATTTTCAGAGTTTCTTCTGAGGATGGGCAAGTTTCCGCAGTCGTTACATCTGAACAAGAAGATGGTGGAGTTGTTTGTGTTGATGACAGGAGACCCAGATGCTCTGGTATAGATGGGAATGTTCCTCTAGTCACTTGTATAAATGGGAAATTGGTATATGGCTCTGGAACTGCTTTGGAATGTGCAGAAAGTTGTAGAGTTCCTTCAGCAAATTGTGCTGAATGCAGCATTTCCTGGGGTGATGTAACATGTTTCAGAGGCCCTTGGGAAGGTTTATAAG
>NC_022024.1:6271520-6272028 GCF_000317375.1 Microtus ochrogaster
CTTCTAAGGGTGAGAGACTTCCCTGAAGCCCTTGTACAGATGGCATTGATGGTATGGCCTCTGAGCCATATTGAGGTAATTCTAGAGTTCCATGAGCTGGCAACAATGGGGAAGGGATTTCCTGAGACAGAGTTGAAAGTCCCCGAGCCTTTGGAACCATAGGTAAGTTCTTAAGAGGCTCAAAGGCTGAAGGGGAATTTCCCAGATATTCATGTGTTGATGGTAGAAATTTTTGCAAGCCTTGTGCAGATTGGGAAGTACCAGCATTCCCCTGAGTAGGTATGGAAAGATCCAGAGGCCTTTCTAGAGACAACAAGGGCTTTTGCAAAGGCACCCCAGGTGAGCATGAAGTTTCCAAAGAGTCCTGAGCAGGAGGGACATGTTCTAAAATCCCTTGTTTTGGTGAGGAATCATCCTCATCTTCTGGGAGGTTGGGCAAATGTCCTGAATAACTTAATGAAGGTGGAAATTTTTCCTGAGGCCCTTGGGCAGATGGCAAAAGTTCTTT
>NC_022024.1:6273343-6273929 GCF_000317375.1 Microtus ochrogaster
GACATTTAAAGCCATCTTGATTCAAAGGGGAACTTATAAAATTCCCTTGGTCAGAGGAGGCAGGACTCAAGCTCACTTCAGCAGATACTGATTGCCTAGGGTTGTTCTGGGGAGAGGGGAAACAGGCCTGGCTCTCTTCATGAGAGGGTATAACTCTCCAGTCATCTTTGTCAGCTGTCAAAGGTGTTAAACTCCCCTGGGGAGAGGGGGTAGGACACATTCCATTTTGGGAAAATGAGCAATCACTGAGCACCCCTTTTGGAGAAAAACATTTGGAGCCTTCTTTGTCTAATGGGGACTGCTGTAGGCCCCCTTGATCAGAAGGGGCTTGTCTAAAACTCTTTGGTCGAGAATTGGAATGATTGGTGACCCCTTGGCTAGAGGATGGACTTTCGAAAACCCTTCTGGAAAAAGAGACATGTTTGATTTTCCTTTCAGGAAAAAGGAGAGGTTTCTGGGGTGCCTGGGAAGATATGGGCTGCCCCATAGAACCTTGATCACATTGGGTTCCTCCCAGAATCTCTCTGGTGGATAGGGGTAGTCCCTGAGCATCTTGGGAAGAAGTGGAGTATCCCAGAGCTCCTTG
>NC_022024.1:6275958-6276963 GCF_000317375.1 Microtus ochrogaster
TCTGCATGGGCCATTCACTTCCATTCTAATGATGAAGCTGAAGTATAATTTTGGAAACCCTTAGACAAGTTGATTCTTTGAAAGGTCATGTTTATTGAGCATTTGATATACTGAGAAAGTGCAAATTTGAGGATATGGATGAAGATGTTATCATAGAGAAACTTGCTTTGCTTGTTACATGTTTTTCCACTTTTACTTTGAGAACTTTTTGTTCTTGCTGGATGAAAGGTTCTTGTTTATTTATGTCAGTGCTATATCTGATTTTTGTGAAGTATTTCTGTCTCCCTTTGACTACACAGACAATATGACTTCAGAAGCATTGGGGGCACTTTTCTATCATCTAATTATCTTCCTGTGCCATTGTCTTAGTGATTTGGCACATGCTTTCTCCTTGGAATTTTTTGGAAAACTTCATCACTCCCTTTCTTTAGGCCTAATTTACCTCACTAATTTCATTTTTGAAAGATATCTATCTTTAGGAATTTTATCGTTCACCATGTTTATCTGCATACTAGCATATATCCTAACTCTCGTATACCTTTCAACCATTTATCTGAATTTTCTGTTGGTCCCTTGAGGTCCTTGGAGACATTGAATTTACACACCAGCATAATGCTTCTAGGTATGAAAAACTTAGTGTAGGTCACAATTCATAAAGAATTATGAATATCAATTTATATAATATATACCTCATGAGAATTTGCTTGGCAATTCTAATATCAGGACAAAACACTTCTCTCAATTCTCATTATTCATGCTAAATTAGCATAGAAACCACAGGTGTCTCCCAAAGAGGCTCATAGACCCTTTTCCCATGAGCAGTAGGTCTAATTACTCTCCAATTCTGCAGGACCAGTTCAGCAAGAGAATCTACTGCTGTTTTAATTCAGAAGCATAGACTTCTAATACCTCTCAAGCCTGATCAAACTGTCTACTGTTTGGAAAGCATCAGAAGAGGCACTCTGAGTCAAACCTTGTACCTGTCCACCAAGTGGTCTTATAGGT
>NC_022024.1:6277823-6279196 GCF_000317375.1 Microtus ochrogaster
AAATATCCCAACATTTAATTATTGGAGAAGAAGACTAAGCTACTACAGAAAGGCAAGCTCAATACTGTGCTCAATACTGATCCTCTGACCTTTAAAATTTTTGTACTTCAATATTAATAAAATTTTGATAACTTTTTATGCATACAAAAGGACATTTCTTCCTGATTTTTAGAGACAAGGTTTATCTGTGTAACTACGGCTGTCCCAGAACTCACCCTGCAGACCAGGCTGGCCTTGATCTCAGAGATCTGCTCACTTCCACCTCCCAAATCCTGGGATTAAAGGCATGCACCATCACTGCCCGGCTCCAGGTTAGTTCATATTCCACATATAATGCCAACTGAAGGAAGGGGGCGGGTCTAAGCTTAACTAGCCATCCTGGCTCACTTCTCTCTGGGATTGTTAAAGGCCACAATCTGTCTAACGAAATTTTCAGATTTTTAATTTTTAAACTTTATGGCCATTGGGATTACATTTTCCTATTGCATATCTTTTGGGGAGAAGGCCAATATGTTTCCTTTGGGGGTGGCGGTGTGACAGTCCTACAAAGTGTTAGGCAGTGATTGGTCAGAGGGAACCCTGGGGTCTGGAACATCTCAAGCTACACACCCCAGGATCTTTTTGACCACCACATTCTTCCCTACTCTAAAGGGATCTGAGACCCCTGGTGCCTCGAGGTCTGGTCTCTGAGGATCTTTCTGAGGCCTCCAGAGATATTTGGAAGTAACCAGCTGAAAGACTGCTGGGACATGGGTTTACGCGAACCGAAGAAAGTCTTTATTAGATTGCCAGTGGCTACACTGGTGCTAGGGATACAAATATAGATAGATGTGAGCCTTTCTTAGGGTGAACTTGGAGAGACAAAAACCATATTCTGTGTTGACATACACAGAACTTAAAAAAGAAAAAATGCAAGGTTAGTACATTCAAAGACGTTCTCAAAATGAGAGCCATTGTTGTGGTTTGGGTAGGTGGTGCTGTGTGGGTGCTGAATTCTCACAGTCTGAGTGGTACTTCCAGCATGGAGTCTGTCATGCTAAGGTCAGAGGCCTGTGTCCTGCTCATCTTTTCAGAGAAGTCAGGTTTCCTCTCTGCTCACCACTAATGAGGTTAGGATTTTCTGTTCTGATGGTTGATTTGAAATCATAGGTTGTCATTTGCATTGTTTTTCTTAGATTTTTAATTCATAATGTTCCTTGAATTAATGAGTAAACAACCTACTACCCATTTACTCAGGATGACTTTGAGTTCAGTTTGGATCTAAGAACAACCTCGAACTCCAGAGTTTCTTGTCTCCATCCCGCAAGTGCCAGGGTTAAGGTGAATGTCACCATGGCACGCTTACTGTAAAACCTGGTTTTCCCACCTGAGTT
>NC_022024.1:6279491-6282770 GCF_000317375.1 Microtus ochrogaster
TTTGCTTTATGTTTAAAAACCACTTATGAATGAGTACATGTGATAATTGTCTTTCTGGGTTTGAGTGAGGTCTGGTTTACCTCACTCAAAATGATGTTTTCTAGCTCCATCCATTTGTCTGCAAATTTCAAGCTGTCATTTTTTTTTTCTGCTGTGTGGTAGTCCATAGTGTAAATGAATCACATTTTCCTTATCCAGTTATGCCAGCACTATTTGTTAAATATGCTTTCTTTTTCTATTTGATATATTTTTACCAAAGGACAGACGTGAGAGTGGAAAAACACTCAAGGAAGACAGGGAGACAAGAGAAGACAGACAGACAGACAGTCTGACTGATCCTTCCGGAAAAGCCCAAGATCTTGGCTAGAGTAGTCGTGTCTTCTGAGCCCCGAGGCCCCCAGAGCACAGGCAGCACCATCATGACTTTCTGCCCAACCATGAGCGAATTTTCAGATTTCCGCAAGTATATAGCCTACATGGAATCCCAAGGGGGCACACCGAGCTGGACTGGCCAAGGTCATCCCACCCAAGGAGTGGAGAGCCCGGCAGTCCTATGAGGACATCAGTGACATGGTAATAGGCACTCCCCTGCAGCAAGTGGTGTCTGGCCAGGCAGGTGTGTTCACTCAATTCCATAAGAAGAGGAAAGCCATGACAGTGGGGCAGTACCGTGACCTGGCCAACAGCAAAAAATACCGGACCCCTCCACATGTGAATTTTGAAGATCTGGAAAGAAAATACTGGAAGAATCGGTACTTTGGGTCTCCAGTTTACGGTGCAGATGTCAGCGGCTCCCTGTTTGACGAGAACACTCAACATTGGAACGTAGGACACCTGGGAAGTCTTTTGGACCTCTTGAAGCATAATGCGGCATTGTGATTGAGGGCGTCAACACGCCCTACCTGTACTTTGGCATGTAGAAGACCACCTTCGCGTGGAATACGGAGGACATGGACCTGTACAGCATCAACTACCTGCACTTTGGGCAGCCCAAGACGTGGTACGCGGTACCCCCCTAGCATGGCCGGCGCCTGGAGCACCTGGCCAGACAGCTGTTCCCAGGCAGCTCCCAGGGCTGCCAGGCCTTCATGAAGCACAACGTGGCACTCATCTCCCCCACTGTGCTCAAGGAGAATGGCATCCCGTTTGCACGCATGACCCAGGAGGCTGGGGAATTCATGGTCACCTTTCCCTATGGCTATCACGCTGGCTTCAATCAAGGCTTCAACTGCGCAGAGGCCATCAATTTCGCAACCCCGAGGTGCGACTATGGCAAGGTGGCAATTCAGTGCAGCTGTGGGGCTGCCAAGGTGAGCTTCCCAGTGGATATCTTTGTGTGCACCTTGCAGCCTGAGAGATCTGAGCTGATGAGATCTGAGCGTCAGGAAACTCTGGACTCCCTGGAGGTCACCTCACGCTCCGGGCAGGAACTGACCCTTGGGAACTTGAACACAGGTTCAAGGGACATCTACTTTGATCTGTAGGCGTTCTCATCTGGGACCGCTCAAGAGGCTGGTAGGCAGAGCCGCAACCGCTGTCCTTACACTAAGGTGCGCTCTAGGTACCCATGCCTTTCAGAGCGTCAAATCCATTGTGACGGTGAGAAGATGGGCCTAGCAAGCTACTGCGGCCTCTGTGATCCCTGTGGATGCTGCTGATGCAAAAGCCGTGGACCATTCACAACATTCAGAGGCCCGTGTGATCTTGGCAGGGAGCCCCAAATGTTCCTGCCACTCACGAAGATGGATTTGAAATAAGCAGACACAGGTTCACCGGTCTCCTGAGGCCACCAGCAGAAATTTTTAGTTATTTGACAATTGAGCCTTCATGTGACCATTGATTTGAACCTCCTACAAGTTGGATTCCACAGGAAGAGAAAACAGTTTCAGGGGCACCCAACATGATTCCGAACATGTATGCCTGCGCCTGTGATGGGCTCATATGACACTATCTTCAGAGCACCGTGGTCATATCTTCATCAGAACATCTGGAAGGACCTGCAAGTGACCCCCAGATGAGCACGCTGACTTTTGACTAGATTCTGGCCTAGAAGCAGGGCGGGCGGGAGGAGAGACAGATGGAAGCTGTTCCTTCCTGTATTTTCCAGGCATTTACTTGTAATTCTGCTGTTCTGAGCTAATTGTCTCATGGTCTCAGGGGCTGCTAGACAGACTGCAGTGTGGGAGATTAGCACCAGGGGAGGGGCTCCATCCCCGGGGGTTTTAAGTGATGTGTTGTCCAGACCAGGTTGACATGGCTCCTTCTTGTTTGTCACTCCCTACCTGTGCTCTGTAAGCAGGCCCAATAAAGATGTTAGTTGTCCCTACTGAAGTTTGCTGGATCCTTTGGTTTGTGTTTGGGATGCTATAATGGAGGGTGGAGGTTATGTCTCACCAGGGCAGGATTTCTTCTTCCCTGTCCCCTCCAGCTCCAGGGTGCTGTCAACCAGATCTGCCTTTATTTGGACCAGCACTGGGTGGAGCTGAGACTCTGAGACTCATTCCCAGTACCACCTTTGTGGGGGTTTTATTCCTTCTCCCTGTTGGCTCAGTTGGAGAGGGGTGAGGGAGACAGAGTCAGATGAGTTTCCCCGTGAACAGAGTCCAGAGACTAGTTTAGGGGTGCAAGAGTTGATGTATTGTGTATCTTCACTAGTTTACATGCATGCACTACCCAATTCAGCAAAGGTCTTAGCAGGTTGTGGTCCCATCAGCCTGAATGACACACAGTCCGTCTATGTGTACAGAAGACAGTATTCCAGGCAGTGTGCCTGTAACAGAGGGTGGGGCGCAGGCAACACCCTAGGCTTTGGCACCAAATTAGAAGGCCTCCAGTTAGCTATGACTCCATTATGAGTTCAGGATCAGAGCCACACCAAGATCAGTGGTCTTCCTGGACAATGCTTTGTTTTTGGTTACACTATTCACCCTCCTTAACCGAATTCAGACAAGAAACTGAGCAATGCCCCCAAAGAGGGAATAACATTACAATGATAATTCTTTAAACTGAAACCATCACAAAACGAATAATTAAAATGACTTTTTTTTTCAGGTGTTGTGGCTCGTGCCTTTAATCTCAGCACTTGGGAGGCAGAAATGGACCAATCTCTGAAATCTAGGCCAGCCTGGTCTACAGAGTATGCTCTAGGACAGGCATAGTCATACGAATAAACCTTGTCTCAAAGTCATCAGGAAAATAGTCTTTTCATATGAGTAAAATATTCTCAAATTTATATGATACTGAGGCACAAAAATTTTATATGTCAGAGGATTAGTATTT
>NC_022024.1:6284749-6285735 GCF_000317375.1 Microtus ochrogaster
GCATAGACTTTGTGGAGCCCATGATGGCCTTGAACTCAAGTTTAATTATACTAGGTTATTGAATATTAACCTGTATTTCCTTGTTATTCTAAAAAGTTGGTAATAATAATTTTTAAGTACTATATGTTTGCATTACATTGTTAACTAAATCATATACATACAATATCTTGAACATGAGGAGAAATGTATTTTCAACATGTTTTTAAAGATTAATTTCAATAATACAAAATTTGTATATAATAATACAAAAATCCAATCCAATGGGAAACATTAAAACTAGTAGTTGCTTTTTAAAAGTAGATTTAATAATCTACCATTTCATATTATCATGTCTATATCCTCTCTTTTTTCTTTTCAGAGTGGATTCAAGAATCTACCCTTTTATCCTATCATATCTATATCCTCTTATTTCTTTTCAAAATAATAACCTTGATTATATTCTCCTTTGTTTAGCTTTTTCCTGACCATTATCCATAACAACTTGCAACCAACACTCTAAACAATTACATACATCCATAATTCATTTAACAAACAAAAATCACCCATCTCATACTTGAGAATGTAGGCATTGTAATCTTAAATTTACTTCCTGCTCTCTGTGGGTGACTGTATCTTTAGGGGATCCTTAAAGATATTTTGAGTTAATTGTCAAGTCCTGGGATAGGTAGCTGTTTCATTTTTTTTCTAGTGTCTGTGTAATGGGAATGTGCAGGGTCATCTCAAATCCTGTCTAGAACAGTTGGTTAGGCTGGATCATCTTAGCTATTCACCTCGAAATTAATCTGTGCAGTTTGGAGTCCAAAGCTGATCATTAGGTGGTGTTTTCAGATTAGTGGTCTTATCATAACCCTGGAGGGGTTATTGTTGTGAGCCCCATCCTCCTTGTGGAGACTTCAAAGACTGCTGTTATGGGTGCTCATGGTTCACTGTGGAGAACTCAAAGAGATTCAAATCTGAAATGATGTACAAAAAGGTAGATGAAACCT
>NC_022024.1:6285915-6287024 GCF_000317375.1 Microtus ochrogaster
TTAATATATGCATTTTATATATACAGATTATCCCTCTGCATTAAAATTCCTGCAGGGGCATGTTGGAGGGTTATATGACCACAATGTAGTTAAGATTCAGATCTATACAATCCACATGTGTCTTCTTTAAAATTCTCTTAGCTTCAACAGGTAATTCCCTGGGACTATTTAAATCCTTGTCACCATCTAAGGTTTTGTTGAAATTAGTCAGTTTATCCCAACAGTGTGCCATAGCTGGGAAACATCTCCTAGCAATCTTTGAACGTCATTAAGAGTCTGCAATCAATCTCTTATAATTTAGGCGTCTAAATTTCTGTACCAAATTTTATATCCTACATAATTAATCAAATCTCTTCTTTGTATATTTTTTCAAGAGCAATGTGTATTCACCAGCAAGGCAATATTTTCTTTACTTCTTCAAACATTCTTTCTAAAGTATCAACATTTGATTCAGATAGCAAAATGTTAACCATGTAATGGTAAACTATAGTTTCAGGAAATTGCTCATGTATCATTTTCAATTCCTGACTTACAAAAATGTTGGCACAGGGTGGGGCTATTTAACATTCATCAAACCCTTCCAACCAAAAATAGCTCAGGGCTGGACGGTGTTTGAAATTACCTGTTGCGAGTGAGAAGAAAACACAAGACTCGAACAAACCCACTTGGTAGTTTATTAGAGAGGGAAAGTGCACACAGGCCTGGGGAAAATGGTGTACAGAGACAGAGAGGGAGAACAGGAGAAAAGGAGAGAGGGAGGTTGCCTCTCCGAGCGTTGGGGACAGAGAGACAGCAAAGATGTTGCATCCAGTTTAAGGCTACTTAGCACATGCGACAGGGGAAAGACCTGGCTACATCATACACTATTGACGGCAACCCACGCATGGCACATGTGTACAAGGGGTTTGCGTGGCTACATCACACACTAATGACGGGCGACCCAGAAGTGCAGCTTATGGTTGGCTGAATAATTACATTCCACCCTTTTGTTTATTATGAAAATTTGAGGGGGTTGAGGCTCTTAATGGGTGGGAATGGGGGGTAAGGTCTCTCATGACTGCTTCATGCTGACTTTGTGGGCGTCGAGGAGTTGGGATGTTTGACCACAT
>NC_022024.1:6287631-6289329 GCF_000317375.1 Microtus ochrogaster
GGGTTTTGATCCTACTTCATGTTCTGGCTTTGTGGGAGCCTAGCCAGTTTGGATGTTCACCTTCCTAGACATGGTTATTTTTGGGCTAAGCTAGCTAGGAAGCCTGGGTGAACAAGCAGCTGCTCCCATCAGCATCTACATAATTGGTTAATGCATATTTCCATATTTATTGTTACAGATGCACTCAGAATTTCCCATGCCTCAACTATTGATACTTCCCTCTCACCAATAGAATCCCTAGAACCCAAAAACTTTCCAGGCCGTATCTATGTTCATGATTAAGTGATTAAAAAAAACATTCTGGAGTTCGATCATAGAAAAAATTTTAAAATGATACAATTATGCTTAATTCTGTGAAATGTACAATTTATAATAGTTTTCCTATGAAGTTTTGTATTATATATAAATTTCACAATAAAATAAAAACTCGTTAGTTCAGTTTAACCTAATTCTTCAGTCTCTAAACTCATCCTTTAGCCTTGGCTTCTATTGATACCTGTTAATTGTGGCTTGGCTAAGCACAAAACCTCTTAATTTAGTTTAGTTCAATTCTTTATTATCCCAGGCATTGGTTTTCTTAGACAGTTTATACTTGGTGAACACTTTTGGATGTTTGACTTTTATCTTTAGTTATTAGGTTTATGCTCAATTTCTTCACTGCTTTAACCTCTTTACAATGTTTTGTGTGACTTAGGGAAGGAGCACTCTCAAAATAACTTCACACACTGAGTGATTTGGTTTAAATAAAACTTTGATATCTTAGAAGCATAGAAGGCTGCTTGCTGACAGGGTTTGTGGACTTCTCCTTTCTTGTACAAAGAATAGTTTTCTGCAAAGTCTTTTTAAAATCTACCTTATACCCAGATCCACCAAGCAGCAGAATTATCCCTTGGCCCCTCATTATGCCTTCTTTATGTCCATGAACAATCATAAAAGGAGGGCTTGAAATGAGTCAGCACACATTGAGATGCTGTGTCACACACTACTCTAATAGTCTAGTCTCTTTCAGTACTCAGTTGAGAATCATTTATAGTAGTCTGTCCTGTTGGTCAGACTTTCTCCCATGCCACTGTATATTATGTAGGCCTACTGTAGAGTTTTCCTAAGATATACTTATAATAAAATTATCCACATTCTCCAATTTTACCCATCCTTATAGAAGTTAAGTATCACACCTATGAGACATTGAACTATGTGATTGTCTCTGTGTTACTAGTAAATGGAGTGATATTTATGTTGTTTGATCTGTCTCTGTAAATATCTTCAACTGAAATTTTAGAGGCCAGAGGAGAAATTTAAATATTTTTAACAAGTGGTATGAATAACTATTTTCCTTAACAGTAACATTATATTTACATTAATGTAAAACCATAAGTTCACATTAACTACTTTGTTTACTTGGGGAGTTTGAATCTGTTTTGATTCCTCAGGTTTACAAGGTTCACAGATAGGAAACTGGGGAAGATGGCTCAATATTAGAAAGTTAATTTGAGTCAGCCTAAAGACACTGTAACCAAAATAATGGTTCCCATTTTAAAAACAGTTTTAGCAACCTCATCAATACTTTGAAATTGATTGGAAATGTAGCAAGAGTTATTATAGATATAATTATTCAATTTGTTTTTAAAAGAGTCCAATCACAATAGTGTCAAAATTTGTAATAAGTGATCATTGTAAGGATATTCATTAATCTCTGTC
>NC_022024.1:6289429-6294667 GCF_000317375.1 Microtus ochrogaster
TCTCTGTCTCTGTCACTGTCTCTCTGTCTGTCTCTGTCTGTCTCTGTCTGTCTGTCTGTCTGTCTGTCTGTCTGTCTCTCTCTCTCTCTCTCTCTCCCTCTCTCTCTCTCTCTTTCTCTCTCTCTCATTCACATGGGAAGAATGAATGTCTCCCAAATAGCAACTAACATTCCAAAGATAAACCGGACAAATGTATGTTTAGCTGAAGACAACAGATAAACATGCTGTTCAATCATTTGTCTCTTACCTATATTTGCACTTATAGTTACATTCCTAAAATTGGAGAGTAGAGGAGATGGCGAAGGTTTGCTCTAAGTAGATGTTTTATTTAATATAGACAGTGTGCCAATTGATTTTTTTCATACTCTAATTTGTTATTGACTTCTAATTGTTATTGACTTCATTCAAATAAGTTAGAATAACGGCTCAGGCCCTGAGAGCTGTACTGTGAGTGTGTCTTTGAAAGGATGCGACCCTAATGTGCACGCTCCATCTAAAGGGAGAGAGAATGAGAGATGCGGTGTGGTGAGAAGGAAGCCACACTCTATAGAGTGACAAGATTCAGCATGATAAGAAATGAATTTCTACCCCACTTTCCTTTATAGAAAAAAAGGAATGTCACATATCTATGAATTTAAATAAAATGAGTTTTACAGAGTGCAAACCAATGGCTTGGTAAAATACTTCTGCATCTTTTATGTGACATTATTTTAGTTAGTAATAAGAATAGCCTACAGGAATGCACTCAAAATAAGTGTCAAAAGTTAAATATTCAAGTAAATAACTGTTTCTTGTGAATTTTAAGATAAAAAAGAGTATTAAAGTTGAAGAAAATGTAGGAAAAAATCACAACAGGAAAAAACACAAGAATAAGTCATGTATATTGCAAGAGATAAGATTCAAGGACTTCTGACCAATGGGTACCAATATATATAAATATGTATATTTTGTTTACTTTTATTCATATAGGAATTTACAGATTTTTCAAATAATCACATCATATTAGTATCTTCTATGAAACTTTCAGTAAAATATCCTTACCTTGAAAAGTGACTCATTTCTAAGGACACTACCCACTTCAGACATAGGATTTGGGGAAATCAAGTTGAAAATCTTATACTTAAAATATGATTCCATTCATGTTTTTTTCCCAGCCAATATTTTGGTTCTGAGACTACACTGAACATTTTTCTCCTTTCTCTCCCTTCATTTAAAACTATCTTTTATACTCTTTTCATTTTCCTTCTATTAACTTTTAAATTATTCATTATCTTATTATAGCATGCAGAGAATTCTTATTAAAACAGAGCTTAAATTATTACTTTAAAGAAACTTTTCCCAGAAAATTTGAAGTTCTTTACACATTTAACTGCACTCAGTCCCATTTGAGATTTTTCCTACATTTTCTTCAACTTTAATACTCTTTTTTATCTTAAAATTCAGAGGAAACAGTTATTTACTTGTATATTTAATTTTTTTACACTTATTTTGAGTACACTCCTGTAGGTGCATGCTGCTTGCCCCAGTGTATGTATTTATGGCAGTCAGAGGGCATCATTTTACTCAGATCTCCCCCATCATATGAATTCTATGTTTGCAACTTTATTGGCTGAGCCATTTCACTATCTTATTTTAAAGTATTTTGATCTATTTCCATAGTATTCGTCTCAGGTGTTATTGATCAGAAAGTAAAACTAATTTTATTTAAACACCTAAAATTGAAATTCTGTTCTTTTGATGTCTTTATGCATTGTGAAAAATCTACTTTGTACTCTAATAACTTTTGAAGATAACTTATTTTAACTTTCCATATGGTTTTTAATAAGTATACTCTGATAGGCCTATGTAAACCATTAATTATACAAGTTCTACTTGACGGATGTAGAAATGCTGGCTTGGCTCATTAATTTCATTGTCAGTATGAGCAAGTTAGGACGTCCCTGATGATGTTCCTCTAATATTCTGTTATTTTCTCTTCATAGTTTCCTCTGCTCTATGCTTCAGTGTAGGGTGCGTTACATGCCTCTTCATGTTCTCTTAAGTCCTGTTACCTGTTATGAAATACATTAGGATATTTTATCTTAACCTCTTCATATTTACAAATATAATGTCATCTATTGTCTCATCCTTAAATCATCATTTCTAATTTTATTTTACATGCAGTGCTTTTAACCATTGAGGGCAATTTTACCTTTCTTGAAAATAGATTTAGTGGTGATTTTATCTTACTCCTTTTTTGTGTATACTATTCAGAAGACAATTAACATCATTAGTATGTAATAGTTTAACATCTAGATTTTAAACGAGATCCTTAGTGTCACTTTTACTTAACAGGAGACCAGAGACTGAAACCAATAGGCCCTCCAGTCTTTGAACTCCTCACAACTGTAAACCAAAGTAAAAATTTTCTCTTATGAGTTATCAGTGCAATGTATATCATTATAGAGATGGAAAGCCAACTTGCACCATTAAAAAAATTGAAATTAATGGCATTTAGTGGTGTTATATTTCAGTTTCTATTGCTATGTCTAATCCTATTTCAATTTTTTTCAATAACTAAATAAAATCTAAGAAAATGCTATGCTGATTGGTTCTACACTTAAATTATAATATTTAAGTTTAGTTTCTCATAGTTGAAATAGATTTGCCTCTCATTAAGCTTGTGATATAAGTAATAATCATTCATTACTCTCTTGTTAAATTATTGGGCAGAACTATAGACCAGTGAATGATATTTTTATCAACATATACTGAGTTCAAAATTAGGGTGACTTTTATGGAATTAATAGTTTAGGTTAAAAGAAATGCTATATATTTTATTTAATGAAGTGAATGAGTTTTATATAGTAAAGATATTATGCCAAAGAATAATTAATAAAGAGGAAAAAACAACTCATAGTTATCTAATTTTGTTAAATTTTATGTATTCATATTTTCTCTTCTATTTATATGTTTAATTTTGCTTGGTTTTTTGTATCTCCTTACCAGCTTCACTGGATTTAAGATAATATGAGAAAGCATATCTTAGTATATCTACACGATACTTTAAACTGAGGCGAGAACACCTACCCACATTGGAGGCAGCACTGCTCCAAAAATTGGTGTCTTTGACTCAACAGAAAGGAAAAAGTGATTGGACCTGCACATTCTTTCCTCACTTCATGTCTGGTACATGTTGATCAACTGCTGTGCACTCCCGCTGCCATAACTCTGCCATACCATATGCACCACACTGTGAAGCAAACAAAACACCGATTCCTTGATTCTATGTTGCTAGGTATTATCTCACAGAAGTGAGAAAAATAACTTATCTAGAATACATATAATAGGTTTCAATTAAAATTAGCTCATTATCATTTGATTTTTCTCTGAGCTTTATGATTAACATGCAGTGTTCTACATAAGAGTATCACAAAACTTTTGTGTGGAGCAAAGAGTAAATAGGCTGGAGACCTCTTTGAAATATATATTTTATAAATGTCTTTATGGAGAATTTAATAATTATTTATTTTGGGGGGCTAGGTATGTAGCACAGCTGGGAAACTGATTGCCTGGTAAACAAAAGGCTTGGCATTTTGTTTCAGAGAGCGAGCCACTTGTTCGTCCCAGCTACCCAGAACTGAAATAATCACACAGAAACTGTATTAATTAAAGCACTGCTTGGCCCATTAGCTATAGCATCTTATTGGATAACTTTTACATCTTAATTTACCCCATTTCTATTAATCTGTATATCACCATGAGGTCATGGCCTACCAGCAAAGTTTCAGCATATCTATCTCAGGCAGCACATCCATAGTGTCTCCCTCGGCCTCTTCCTCCCAAAATTTTGTATAGTTTTTCCCACCTAACTCTGTTCCCAATACCTCTGCTATAGGCCCAAAGCAGTTCCTTTATTAACTAATGGAAGCAACACATAGACAGAAGGACCTTCTACACCAGCTTTTATCCCTATATCACAGTGTGATGGTTTAGCACTGCAATCCCTGCACTTGGGAACATAGACAGGAAGTCCAGGAATGCAAGGTCATCTTTGGCTATGTAGTAAGTTTGAGGTCTGTCTGAGATAACTAAGATGCTGTCTCAAACAGTTGTCTCTGTGCATATGCATTTGTGTGTGTGTGTGTGTGCATGTGTGTGTGTGTGTGCATGTGTGTGTGCATGTGTGTGTGCATGTGTGTGTGTTTTCTAGGTGCTAGGGCAGGAAATATGGCTCAGCATAGAGAGCAGTTTCTGCTTTTATAGAGGAACTAGGTTTGGTTCCCAGTACCCAAATCACAGATTATAGTTGTTTTAACTCTAGTTTTAATAAATCTGATTATCTCTTCTGGTACATGAAGTACATACATCCAGGCAAAACATTCATATGAATGAGATAAATAAATTTTGAAAAATATATTCTTTTTTAAAGTTGAAATTTCTTTGTTCACAAATATTATTTCATTCTGAGCAACTGATGATTATTTAGGTTAAAAGAACATAAAAATAACCACAATGTTAACAGATAAATTTATCTGTTAACAGAAAAAAAGAAACATAAGCATAAGCAGAACCGTGCACAACACTGAATCATTCCTTTACACAGCAGAACGTCCCACCTTGAAGAATTGGAAAAGTATACTTTATAACAAAACACATATCTGTAAAAGGCATCCTGAAATGCTTCTCTCTGTTGTTGAGACACTGAATCAATGACAATTGTCTAAAACCACTATATTCTATCAATATCAAATTCCTTTCTTTAGTTAAGTTTATTCCTATAACATAGCAACCTTTATTGTAGGCAAAACGAGACAAAAGCCAAATAGATAAAATCAAAATTAAAATTTCCTATGTAAATAATACAACCTAACCTAGTTTCTCAGGTGGAAATTGGCTTTATAAACAATCATAAGGAAAAGAATCTCTTGTTCTTTTGTTCCATCCTTTTATTTTAAAGAAGAATTGGCACAGGGTTTTAATGTATTTGAGCACATTAAATGTGGCTTTTATATCCTACAAAATAGTGTTTCAAATTTTAGACAAAATGGAGTATAACTGATTATAAAAAATCAGGAATTTGATTCCATTGGTCGACTTCTCTGTTTTTATGCCAATACCAAGCTGTTTTCAATACTGAATATTATCCTTCATCAGTCGATGAAAGGAGACAGAGACAGAGACCCACATTGGAGCACGGGACATAATTCTCAAGGTCCAAATCAGGAGCAGAAGGAGAGAGAGCACGAGCAAGGAACT
>NC_022024.1:6294767-6296988 GCF_000317375.1 Microtus ochrogaster
GGAGCCTAGGCAGTTTGGATGCTCAACTTACTAGACCTGGATGGAGGTGGGGGTTCCTTGGACTTCCCACAGGTCAGGGAACCCTAAGTGCTCTTAGGGCTGAGGAGGGAGGGAGACTTAATTGGGGGAGGGGGAGGGAAATGGGAGACGGTGGCGGGGAAGAGACGGAAATCTTTAATAAATAAATAAATTAAAAAAAATAAAATCTTCAAAAAAAATCAGGAATTTGTGTTTAAGCTTTTCAGAACACAAGATATCACAGTTCTCAAGTAGGCTGAAGGATTGAGAGAAACTAGAAACACATAGGAGGCTAAAGAGCCCCTTTTCCAGTACCTTCTGCTCGTTTGAATTATTGTAATTAATAATGCAAGACTGTTTTAGTATCAGAGATTTTTAAATAGGCAGAGTTTGGAAATGTCATATTATTTCTTTTAATCTTATTTTTTTAATCCTAAAATATAGACAGTATTTATTTAATTAGAGACTCTGACAATAAAACTGGATTCTGTATGTAAAAATACGGAGTAACTCCAGGTTTGTTAATCATCTTCACTCTCATTATTACTACTGAACGTTGCTCTTAGGCTCCTATTCCTCAGAAAACACCTCCTATGGTCACCTTCTGCAAACTAAAAAACTAGAAGTCACAGTTACCCCACCTGATTATATTCATGGATGCGATTACAGGATGGTTTGGTGCTGAGAACAATTTTCCTGGAGCAACATTCTCTACACATCTTCTAAATGGAAAAACAGAGATGCTTCCAGGAGCAATATGCAGTAACAAGAGTGTCTGTCGTGTCTTCTAGTGAGCATGGGAGCAGGGTTATAGGTCAAAGAAGTTGATTAAGATGCCACACCCCCTACTTCACAATTAAGCTTCATATTTTTTCAAGTTTATAAGGTACTTACTTGATATCAATTTCATTAAACTAATATAAAGATGATAAAATAAAATACATGCTAAATGTGAATAAATGATTTAACTAACAAAAATCTTACGGTTTTATTTGCATGACTATGGGGGTTGGTACTGTTTTTTACTACAATGATAAGAGGTCATTGTCTCCTAAGAGGATTTGTACATGCCCTGTGGTCTCTGCAGAGATGGTATGGAGGTCAGAGTTACCAAGGTCCCGGGGAATGTGTCCATTAGCTTCACCTCCCTAGGGCAATGGAGGCTGAAATTTAACTTCTGCTGTCTGATTCCTGTAATAAGAGTTTAATTGGCTACTCTACCTTTGCAAGTCTTCTCAGATACTCTAGAGGTGTAGTTACTTTTGATGGTTCTGTCAGTCTGAGATAAAAAAGAAATATCATTTTAGCTAAAAATAGATGATGACACATTTCTGGAAGTTGGAGTATTACTTCATTTCAACCATTTTCTCTGACTTTAACAAGATGGTTACCATGGAGATAAAATGAATTAAAACATATAAAATTCTCAGGCTCATCTGATAAATTCTTTTGCTGATTAAGTGAATAGTTTGGAACTCGATTAGATTTTATTATCCAGATTTGAAATAACCATTGATTTCTAAAAAGTTAATAAGAGTTGAATTACTTAGTTCTTCTGAAAATTTTCTCTTAATGTTGTTAGGGGTTCCACAGTAGATTAAAAGTGAAAATTAAACAGCTATATTTTATATGTGTAATAGGACATATGGTTGCTAATTATTCTATAGTACATTAAAGTATTAAAGGAACCAGCACTGATTTAAATTGATTGTATAATAGAAAACCTTAGTGGTTTTCTCATTCCTTCATGAATATTATCATGATGATAAAAAATATAGTTTGTTTCATCTAATATAAATACAAATAATTCATCTTTCTCTCACAGGTACTTAAAAAGATCAAAAACTGCCTTTCAATATTTTTAACATTTAAATAATTACTTCTTAAATTTGAATAATCGTAATACTGCTCTATTTACAATTATAATTACTGAACTTTATTTTCGTGAACTTTGATGAATGATTGTGATAACCAATATATTAGAAAAAAATCATTCTTATACCTAGAGGAAGAAATCAATATGTAGTTATCAATGACATTTTGTCTTTTCTAAGCCAAGTAACAACTAGTTCAAACAATTGAATGAAGAAAATTAAAATTTTGCTGATATTTATGTACAGCCACATAGATACAGATAAGGCAAAAAGGGTTTTTAAATAACATATCATATAATTTCATAGCACATATATTAAATAATTAATAA
>NC_022024.1:6297088-6301311 GCF_000317375.1 Microtus ochrogaster
GTTCATTCATACATATAGTATTTATTTTTGCATAATAATACAATTGAATTTTAGGTCACATTATTTTATGTATACATGAATTGTCCTAGCTAGGATTACTTTTCTATGATGTAAACACCATGACCAAAAGCAAATTGGGGAGGAAAGGGTTTATTGGAATTAACTTTCCAAATCATAGTGCTTCAATGAGTGAAATCAGGACAGGAACCTAGAAGCAGGAGTTGATGCAAAGGCCATGGAGGGGTGCTGCTTACTGGTTTGGTCCGCATCATTTGCTCAGCCTGCTTCCCTGTAGAACCTAGGACTGCCATCCCAGGGATGGCACCATGCACAGTGTGCTGGGCCCTTCGCTATCAATAACTAATTTGGAAAATGGTTTACAGGCTTGCTTACAGTCCAGTCTTGTGGAGGCATTGCCCTAACTGAGACTCCCTTCTCTCCAGTGACCCTAGCTTATGTCACGTTGATATAAAACTAGCCAGAAAAACTGACACCTTGTCAATCTGAGTCAAAAACACATCACTATGAAATGATTACCTTTCGTTTCTTAATCATCCACAAGTTCTCACATTAATTTGAACATTACAATATAAAATATTCCAAATTTTAAAACTCTTACAGGCTTTAAAAATTCAAGCACTTAAAAGTTCAAGTCTCCTTAAAATATCTGAACTTTCTTTTAAAACCCAAAGGCTTTGTAAAACTCCAAAAATCCCTTTAAAAGTTCAAAGCCTTCCAACTGTGCATTCCTGTAAAACTCAAAATGAAGTTACATACTATATCATTTCAAGAGGGAAGAACCAGGGCAGAGTCACTATCTAAACAAAGTCAAACCAAACCAATAAATAACTCATTTCCAATATCTGGAATTTACTCGTGATCTTCTGACCTCCAGCAAGAGGCTCAGAAGTTTTCTGGATTTTCTCTTCAGTTTTCTGGATTTTCTCTCTATAGCAAGGAGCTCATCTTCTAGGCTCTGGAAGGATGAACTCCACTTTTGCTGCTGTTCTTGGTGATCATTCCATTGTCCTGGACTCTCCAAAGAGCTGGGCTCTTCTGCTGAAACTAAGCTGTTCATTCACCAATGACTTCTCCTAGGTTCTCTTCAGCAACTTCAGCTTTTCCCCACAGTACCAAGCCTCAGCTGATCTCCATCACACCTTAGATCCTTCAAAACCAGTGCCACTTGGATGACTCTTTTACTACCAATGTTCAACAGTCAGCACAATGTACAGCCTTGCATATCAGCAGCACAGCTTCTGTGTGTTGAGTCTCAGAAAACATTTTGCAGAATATTTCATCTTATTGATGTTTGTTTCTTCATCCTCACTGATGTCTTTTTAACTGCATTTGGCCCACATTGAAGATCGCAGTAAAGATGGCGGTGTAGGCCTTTAATCCTAGTACTTGGGAGAAAGAGGCAGGAGAAGCTTATGAGTTCAAGGCCAGCCTGGTCTACAGAGCAAGTACCAGGAGAGGCTCCAAAGCTACACAGAGAAACCCTATCTTGAAAAAACAAAAAAAAGTTTGTAGTTTTGAAATCTTATCCACAGCACCAGAATCCCAATTCAAATAATAAATGACACATATGGAGTCTCTAAACTTCAAAACCAGGCCTCCATCTCCAGCATTGTCCTCAGCACTCTAATCATACAAGCCCTACAGAACAGACCAATTAGATCTCAACACACAAGGCTTTTCGAGCCCAAAGTCAAAAAGTCTTTCTACAATCCCTCCCCAAACCCACATGATCAAAATTCTCCAGCAATACTCGACTCTCTTGGCAACAACTTCTGTCTTATTTAGGGTTTTTATTACTCTGATGAATCACCAGGACCAAAAGCAAGTTTGGGAAAAAATGGAGATTTTTGTTTGTTTGTTTTTTTGACTTACCCGTCCATAGACTTCCATAGTCTCTCAGTGAAGAAAGTCAGATGATGAACTGAAACATGACAGGAACCTGGAGATAAGAGGTGAAGCAGAAGTCACTGGGGAGTGCTGTTTACTGTCTTTTTCCTCATGGCTTGCTCCAAATGCCTTGCTTAGTCCGCTTTCTTGTAGAACCCAGATGTATCCTCACACACAATAGGCTTCAGCCCAGTCCTGTCAATCAATAATTAAGAAAATGATTTAGAGGTCTGGCTCTACCCCAATCTTATTAAGGCATTTTCTCAGTTGAGCCTCTCTCCTCTTCCTTGTCAAATCGAGTATAAAACTAGCAAGCACAAGCATATAATGAGGTATATAAAAGTTGTATATATATATGTATATATATATATATACATAGCATTATTATAACTATATAGAAGTGCACACACACACACACACATATATATATATATATCACTTTATTCCTATCTAGATTGCACTTAATTCATCCACACCACCATCACTTTTTGCTTATCACAGAATGAATGTATACTGTATTCTCTTCACTGATATCTGTTTTTCCAATGTGACATCCCATTGCCAGTAGTGTCAACACGTGAATTAGTTAATACCATGTTCAAACTGTCATAATAGCTTCCAACACATTTATTTTGAAAAGCCTTTACTAAAAACCTCTATATTCCTGACTTTGGGTATCCCTGTGCTTATTGACATTTTCTTCCTACCTCAAAAGATAATTTCTGGGCTCTCATTATTATGTTACTTGGGACCTCCTTCAGCCAATAGCCTTTAAGATACCAGTCCACTTAGTCTTTTACACGATAAATGCAGCCATAAAGCTTGTTCCCACTCTCTCTCCCGGCTCCTGGATTTAGTTCCTATTCCCCGCTCGTCCAGAGGACTATGATCTGATCTGTGAGACTAACCCTAAATAAATTAGTCTTTATTATACAGAATTTTTAGCTAGTGTTAGATTATATTATAGAGTCCATCTTCATCTGCTGCCCAAATGAATCCCTACTCCTAAAAGGCCCAAAAGGTCCATGTACCAGAAGGTCTCCTACTGGCACCTGCCTGGCTTAATTTCACCTACTAAGCATTTTTCCCCTAAAACCCCACCACAGCAGAGCTACAATGCAGTACAGACAGTGATTTGTACACCTTTCGGTTTGTGTTCCCTACTCACCACCTCTGGACTCATTGCCCTTTGTACAGAGTTGATTTATTGCTCTTAATTTGTCAAGCAAAACATATTTCTCAGTATTTAACCAGGTATCAACATTTTATGTAGACATATGTGCATTTCTTTTGGGATTGAATGGCTGTAGGGACCAGGCAAAACAAAGCCTCTACCAACAGTTTTCTGTAGGTACAATTGAGAACTCTCTGCATTGAAGATTTATACAATGGGGTGGTGATGAAATAACAGACTCAGGTTTAGGGTTTTGCATGCTCAGACATATAAGTCAAACACAGAGAACAAAGCAAATTATTCTTAGCTTATCTCAACCACATTCACATGCTCTTGCTCTTTCCCAAGAATTTTTTAAGTCAGTGGTCAACGTCTATGTCTTCAAAACATAGCCAAACCTGCTTCCACATCATTCTAAATGTGAACTGTCAAAATAATTTGGATTGGACAAAATCCCAATGCATCATCTTCAGTCTCAAAAAAAAAAGTATTCCTCCTCGTTCTGTCTCTCCCCTTGCTTCCTTACCGTTTTTTTCCTCTTTCTGTATTATTTACATGGTTTCTTACGGTTTCTTATTTTCATTTCTCTTCTAAGGCAGGGACTCCTTAAGGAGTCCAACCTGGCCTGAAATTCACAATGTCAACTACAAATGCTGCTACTTGGAAATTCTTTCAACTGCTGGTTTTACAGGCATGTGCCACCATACATGGCTTCTTTCCTTTAGCTCTTAAAGCATTAGGGGATTCTATCATGTTTCCATCTCCAAGTGGTATGTCTTTGTCTCACTGTCTAAGGCAGTGTGCTTATATATGATGGAGAGACTCAAACTAAGTTATTCCCAACTCTAAAACGGTATCTTGAACTTTCAAAGCAGATACCTACTGTGCTTAGAGTCCACTTAACTACCTCATACTTTAAAAAAAATGTGCTGAAGCATGAGCTAACTTGATGTGAAATTAATTCTAAATTAAATAATGAACCTTATTCTGGCACATCTGCTCAGCTGCCCACATCATATTCCATCTTAGATGTTTACAAAGGGGAGAAATGTGAGTTAGTCTGTGTTTTATAGAAAGTACTCTGACAAGTGATATGAAACTAATTAAGTTTGAATATAAAGAAAAAACAACAGGTCACTAC
>NC_022024.1:6301648-6310626 GCF_000317375.1 Microtus ochrogaster
TTTTTTTTCTCACATAATACATCTTAATTATGGTTCCCTCTCTCTACCCCTCCCAGCTTTTCCCTACCCCCCCCATCCTGGTCTGCTCCCTGTCTATAACTCATTAGAAAACAAACAGACTTCTAAGAAAAATGTATATAATATATTTTTCAAAAAACTAACATATTGGAAAAAACAAACAAACAGAAGGAAAAGAGTCCAAGAAAAGACATGAGAATCAGAAACCCACTCACTCACCCACCCACTCAGGAATTCATAAACACTTTGAACTAAAAGCCACAATATAGGCAGACCCTTAGCGCTTTAAGCCATATTATAGGCAGATTCATAGCGCTTCAGTCACTGTGAGTTCATATGGATTTTGATAGCACAGATTTAGAGTCTTGCTTTCTTAGTGTCCTCCAATACATCTGGCTCCCACATCCTTTCTGTCTCCTCTTCCCCAGCCTTCCCTGAGCCAAGAGGAGAGGGATTTGGGACATCCAATTCAGGATTGAATGTTCCAAAGTCCAATGTGTCAGGTTGTGGGTAGTTGTATTTGTTCCAATTTGGGGGAAGAGAAAGATTTCTGATGATGGCTGAGAAAGATTTTGATGTATAAGTATAACAGAGACTGGTTAGGTTTCATTTTATTGCTACACTTTTGTTGTTGACTTGTTGCACAATAATATTTGGTTTTACACTCATTCCCTTAGATATCAACTCTCAGGTTCTTGGTCACCCAAGCAGTGCTGGGTGTGGGTTCCATATCATGGAGTGTGCCGTAGCAATATCAGATATTGGCTGGTAACTCCCATAAGCTTTGTGCCACCATTGTCCTAGTATATCTTGCAGACAGGACACCATTATAGATCAAAAGGTTTCTTCTGGTTTGGTGTTTATGCTTCACCTCTGGTAGCACACACAACACCTTCCTGAATCAAAAAGTAGCTGTGAAGGCTCTATATTGGCGCCAGTTCGATGTCACCGTGTCCACTGTGTTGTCTTCAGAAATAAGGATTTGTCAGTTTGTGAAGAACACCCTACAGTATTCTCAAAAGCCTGGGTTGCTTGGAAATACCCATGGCACTCCTTTGGCTAAGAGTTCAATGAGATGTAACCTAATGCTAGTCAAGGAGGTTTCATTTGGTGACAAGAGATGGACGGTTGGGGCTTTGTCTCTTCCATTGATGGTATTTTCATTGATATCTCCTTTATGTATGTAAATATTTTAGAAAGTTTCTACTATATTAGGTTTTCCTAATACCTCTCAGATGATCCTTAATTCCCCATAGCCAATCTCTCCTTACAGTCTCCCCTCACTCTCCCTTTTTGATCCTCCAATTCCAGCCTTGCCAAGATCTAAAATTCCCTGTCCTATTTCCCTTCCCTAATGAGATCTTTCTGTAACCTCCAGTCCCTTATTCTGTATCTACCTTCTGAGGCCCTATGGATTTTCACTTGATTATCATTGACTTAACAGGCAATATCCACATATATGAAAATATACCTCATATTTGTCTTTTCTAGTCTATGTCAGGATTATCTTTTCTAATTCCTTCCATTTACCTGAAACTGTCATGATGTCATTTCTTTTAAAAACAAACAGCTGAGTAATACATCACTGTGTAAATGTGCCAGATTATTTTTTATCCATTCTTCTATTGAGAGTTCTCTAAGATTTTTCTAATTTCTGGTTATGAATAGATCAGTAGGAAAATGGTTGAGCAAGTGCCTCAGTGGCAAGATGGGACATCTTTTTGGTTTATGCCCAAGAGTGGTATAGCTAGATTTTTGAGGTAAATAGATTCCCATTTTTCTGAAGAACCACAATATTCCAATTTGCATAGCATCTGTCTAAATTTGCAGTTTACCACAAATGGCTAAGAGTTTTCTGTGCATGTATCATCACCTGCATGAGCTGTTAGTTGATCTTAGCCATTCTGATGGGAGCAAAGTAAAAATCTTAGTTTTGAATTGTATTTCTCTGATAAATAAGGATCTGAATATGTCTTTAAGTGTTTGAGCAGGTGTCTTGTTTAGGGGCTCTAAATGAGAAAGAAATAGCTCCGAATTACTGCTTCAAATTATGTGCTATGTTATAGCATTTTAAGCTGTTACTGGAATATAGCATTCATAGTGAAATTTATTGTCTCATTTACTTTTTCTTTTCAGCAATGGCATTTTTTAGCTTAGTCATCTTTGAACACCTCTCTTCAAACAAGGCTGTTACTTGAAATTTCACTATGAATTTTCCATTTCGAGCAATTATTTTTAGACATTTTAATTTTTTTATTAGATGTTTATATATTAAAATAAAATTTACCACAAAAATAATTTTTTCTATCCTCACCAAACTATGCTTTTTACTTTCTTAGGGTGCTAGAAAAGGAAAGAAAAAGAGCAGAGCATGCATAATAGACACTAAGTTTATAAAAGTTTATAAACATCTAAGTTTATAAAAGTATTTGCAGAGAATCAGAATATATTTTGAGCAAACATCAACCTGGTTTTCTTGTTTCCTTGTTTTCTCTCACTCATATTGAAGACCACCTTACACATCTGCATTTTTATGAGATGCTGACCAGAAAAAAATTATGTTCTGAATAAAATTTAACTTTTTACTTTGCAGTTGATGCTTAATGTTCAATTACCCTATGCAGTATTTATCTTATGGTCAATTGTTTGCAAGCATTTATTTCATAATACAATTTTAGAAAGACCTAAAATAAGCTTTATGTTTATACATTAAACATTTACTCCTCCCTGAATTGCAGATAATTGTCCACATCAGTTTTGCTTTAACATTGCCCAAAATGGAGTACCTTTTCAAGTAATATAACATTTGCGTGGTCCAACATCATAAAGTTATTTTTAGATATAGGATATGACTGTTATCCATCTATTCTGTTGTAAATAATTTACTTACATTCAAGAGCGATTACCAATAGTGGGTTCAGGAGAAACAGCATGACTGGAGTGATATATACTCTCAGTCTGACTGAGAGATGGTGCAGTCAAGCAGTTCACAATCTGTGCGGGCTATTAAGGTGGAATGTGGATAATTTAAGGTAACTTGAATATGAATGAACCTGACAGGCTCGACCTTTCACTAGTCTCTCCTTTGATGCTAAGAATAAAGCACTTTGCACAGACCTAACTAACTACAATGTGATAGTGCAGTGTTTCACTTGAAAAGCCAAAATGGGGCTGGAGAGATGGCTCAGAGGTTAAGAGCACTGCCTGCTCTTCCAAAGGTCCTGAGTTCGATTCCTGGCAACCACACGGTGGCTCACAACCATCTGCAATGGGGTCTGGTGCCCTCTTCTGGCATGCAGACATACATATTAAAAGCTGGGCGGTGGTGGCTTACGCCTTTAATCCCAGCACTCCGGAGGCAGAGGCAGGCGGATCTCTGTGAGTTCGAGACCAGCCTGGTCTACAGAGCTAGTTCCAGGACAGGCTCCAAAGCCACAGAGAAACCCTGTCTCGAAAAACCAAAAAAAAAGCCAAAATGTAGCAGGTGGATCTGTTTACTTTTTTGGACTGAATGTGAAGACGTGCCCTTGGAACCCTGTCTACCCATAAAGTAAAACACCTCTCTGTTATCTCATTATCCTTCCAAACGACTTGACATTTAGCTACTTAAATGCAATCACCACTAAATAATAAGCATCCATCAAAGGAAATTTAGACAAATATTTATATTTCATACTTTAAGGGGAAATAATAGCCCAAACTAGTGATCGGTGCCATTCCAGAAAAAAAAGAATGATGGTGCATGGAATTTTGAGAAAACAGTAATATCATTTTCCTCCAAATTCATTTCCCCTACCTGACTTAAAAGCAGAAATTTCAAACTTTCTCAAGTGGAACTCCAATTCTTTATCATGACACCTCATGTGCACAGGGAGAAAAATTAAAAGTTAGACAACAGAATTATTGTTAAGTTGTAATTTAAGCTTATAAATACTATTCGAATCTAGGCTTCAAAGTATACTAGATAAGGATTTGCAATTCTTCCTCAACCATGAATAAGCACAATGTAACCAGGAATCTCCTTCTCACCAGTTCTCTGTGTAAATGGGAATGTTATGCCTTCTCTGTGGGAAAGCCTGTGGGATTCATGTGTTGCCCTCTAGCTTTTAGTCACTGCAGTTTAATCCACCAGTAATTTAAATGTTTCTCTGAAGACATTTTTTTGTCCCTGTGGACATTTACAACAAGTGTCCTATAAGTAAAGATTACCCTTCACATTTTTCTCTTATTTTTAAAATCATAATAGTTACATCATTGCTGCCGTTCCCTTTCTCCTTCCAAGCAATTCCATATAGTTCCTCCCCTTTTTAAAAATTTATGGTCTGATTATTCTTTTCCATTAAATGCACTCATGTATATGTATATGTGTTCAAACATACGTCCCCACACAAAACCTGATCAGGCTGTAATGTTACTCATATGTATGTTTTCAAGGTTGACTTTGTGGTGTTGGGTAACCAATTCTCTTCCCTGGAGAAGAGTATTAAATTGGTTCCAAGACCCACTTACCATGAAGGAAACCATGCCTTGTACTGAAAACCCAGCAATTTACCCAGAGCTAGTGAAGCCATTGATCTTGGAGCGGAACTACAATGTCCACTTAACTAAGCAAGAATAATTATTAATTACACTCTATGCATCTGTCCTTGTATGCACAGATACGTGTAGCCTCACCTCTCACCAAGGAAGCTTCACTTTACCCTTTCCATTTTTGTGAGCTCCTGATAATCCTCAGAATGGCCTCAATACTGAATCTGAGATTTACAATGAAGTGGTTTGGGCTCAACTAACATCAACCCCTGTCTCAGAGTTCAGCCCCAAGTCCTGCCCTATGAGTTCTGACCCTAGCTCTTCCAGCTGCAGGACACAGTTTATTCAGACACATCTCTCCAGTGTGTCTGACTCTGCAGGACAAGCTCTAGTCATTTATTCATTTGAATTAGCTCTATTTCATAATATCCTTTGTTGAGTTTTTGATAATTGAACATGTATTTCCTTAAACATGTATTTCAATAGTTTTAAAAAGTATTCATTTATTTGCTTGGTTACTTTATTCCCATATGTTCATTCTGTAATTAATAAGCACGTCAAATATTTTGATTATTTTATATTTAGAAATGACTTCTTGCATGAGTGAACATTCTGTTTCCTCAATGCTTATAATTTTCATTAATTCTTTGCTCTTACTGTGTCCCACTAACGCTGCCAATAATAAAGCAAACGTGAGTCCAAGAATCAGTCCTACCTTATTTCTAATCACATACATGGTTTATAAAATATTTTAGTCAGTCTATTACCACATCTCACGTGTAAATTTGTGTGCTATTGGTGGGGAACACGCAGGCCCTGACACACGTCCAAAAAGCGGAGGACAGCTGTGTGGAGTAAGTTCTCTGTACCTCCTGGGTTCTGGGGATCCAATTTAGATGAATGGGCTTACAGGGAATGACCCCTTCTCTGCTGAGCCATCATGGAAGCCCAGGCTTGATTTTTCTTAGCATGTTTCAATTCTACGTAGGCATTCATTATAGCATTTCCATGCCTTACATATGATGAGCTTTGGTCATTTCAACACAGGTTATTCTTTTAATCTCTTTCCATCTCTGTTTTCCTTTCATAGCCCTAGTTGCTCTCTTTTTAAATTTCATGTCTTTTTCCCAGGCAGGTTTCACATATGAAAGGAAAAATGAATTTTTGTATATAATATTTAACCCCTTAAAATAATTTCTTTCTATTTTTGTAAATTACTAAGAAATTTTAATAGGCAATGATGAATATATCAGATAAAATGCCATGGATTTTCTCAGTCTGCTTATCTGATGAATTGTGCTGATTAGCATTCAAATGAGAACATCAATAATCACTTCTAAATGTTCCTAAATTGGTTTCTTAATATTTTGTTTATAATTTTTAATTATATGTATTTTTTAACACTCATCTTATTTTCCTGTCAAGGTTATGGTAGTTTTGTATAATTAGAGTTTTATTTTTTTAAATGCACCAAAGATTTCATGTATAATCATACATCAGACTTTTATTTTTGCCATAAAATATTAGTTCATTAGTGAAGTTTGGTGATCACAAGTTTTTGCTTAGTGGTTCCATATATATAATTTAATTATTTCTTATGAAACTATTTAGACTTTTAAATGATCTTATAGGTAGTATGAATATTAGTTTCTTGAAATTTATATTTACCTATATAATTTATAATGGAAAGTTTTTATTTCTTATTTCATATTCAATAGCATCCTTATTTGTATTTCTGATAATGATTAGCTAGGCACTTGTTCTCACAAGTAAAATTTCCAAAAATTTACTAATTGTCTTAGAGTTCCACAAATCTTTTAAAATTTATTTTGTTGTTTTCAACCTTAATATCTGTCTTTTATTATTTCAGCCATCTACTTTTCTGGTTTGAATTTCTTTTTCCTACCATCTCTCTCTCTCTTGTGCATGCATGGTCTCACACTCTTCCCTAACTTACCACTCCTGTCCAGCATCCCATATCTCACATCCCTTGTTGCCTCTTTGGGTAATACGCATCTGATCTATGGAAACACCGTCAATCGGGTGAACTATAAAATCACCTTCAATCAGTTGAGCTCTGAAATACTCCTACTTCTTCCTCCTGATGGGCAATATTTGGGTACCTGATTCTGACCATTGGCCAGCTCAATCATCCATGGTTCCTGCATCTCAGAACTTGTACTGTATGACTGTCCTTTAGAAACCAACATCCTGATTGTCTACATATGAGAAACATGCTATTTTAAGAATATATATCTCTATACCCTTCAAACCACCTTTCTAAGTGACTCACCTTGAGTAACTGCATAATATTGATCAACTTTCTAAAATTACTGACTTTTACGATACTGCCTTTTTACTCAAGCTAGCATCCAGTGAGGAAATTCCTTTGTGATTTCTATAATAAATATTAAACCTGTTAGGTTCTACTGTGCATCTGTTTTATGCATCCATTAAAACCTACCACAGAGAATTTTGGCAACAGAGTTTATGATTTCTGACTCTCATCTTTCATTTGCTCAGTAAATAAAGTACCTTCCTCATTGATTTGTCCTCACACTGAGTCAGGTATCTAACCACGTTCTTATCCTTACAAATAAAGATTCTTTCCAAAGTTGGCCACAATGTTCATATGCTTATCTTAGTCAGCAATGTGACAAATTACTAATGTATGAGCAGTCAGCTATCTGTAGTGGCTTCCCAGATAATATTTCCTTAGTAACAATTTATAAAAATTTTTTAATTAGTTTTATAAGACTATAACTTTTCAAAGTTTTAGCTAAATTTGCCCTTATATATCTGGCTATCTGTAATCCATCTGTAATTTAAAAAAAACTATCTAAGGTTAATTTTTGACAAGAGCCTCACACATACATCAAAATAAGGATTTTAGTCACAATCCAGCTGGCCTTGGTGAGCTCAAGCAGGGGATAAACCCGGACTCTCTGAATATGGCGGACAATGAGGGTTGCTGAGAAGCCAAGGACAATGGCACTGGGTTTTGATTCTACTTCTTGTTCTGGCTTTGTGGGGGCCTAGCCAGTTTGGATGTTCACCTTCCTAGACCAGGATGGAGGGGGGAGGACTTCGGACTTTCCACAGGGCAGGGAACCCTGACTGCTCTTCAGACTCGAGAGGGAGGGGGAGAGGAGTGGGGGGAGGGTGGGAGGAGTAGGAGGCTGGGAGGAGGCAGAAATTTTTTTTCTCAATAAAAAAAAAGAAACATATTCACTGCATACAGAGGGAAATAACACATCAAATTGGATTTATTTTATCAATTTTATAGTGATTTAATCATGTTATCCAAAGAAATCCATTATCTTGTACTTGATGCTACACTTGCTGAATGTTAGTTTAGCTATGATGCAGTTTTGAGATTCTTCAAAGTATCTGAATACTTCCATTTGTAGAAAATATTTTACAGAATTGTGAAAAATGGTATGAACTACATCCACTTCCTGGAATCCCAATGCACCAGTCACAGAACTTAGATGCACTGAAATGTTTCTTTGGTTTTATATTCATGAAGGTTCTCTGCAGGAATTAAAATTTTTCGTATGGGATAAACTGGATAAGTAATACACGGTAAAGTTTCTTTTTATCTCCATCTAGAGTGTCTATGTTGATTAAAAAATGTGGATTTCCCTTTTTGCAAAATTAAAATGCAGTGTGAAACAGAAAAAAAAATAAGGATTTTATTTGGTTCTTATAATTTACTAGTTCTCTACTATGTGTAGCATTTGAAAACATTGGAAAAGGAAAATTCACCCAAAACCACACAGGAAAATACTGCATTTCTTACTGCAAGTTTCAAGAAAACACAAACGCTGTCTCTGTGACATTCCAAGAAACAGGCATCCAATTATGGCTCCACAAATTCATACAGAAACCAGACACAGATATTTCTCTTTAACCAGTGATGTTTGTTCTCTTAGCTGTGTTTGTTCTGATGACATAGACTATCTATGTCATCAGAAATAAGAATTCATTTCTCTTGAACCATTAAGCATTTTCACATATTTTCCAAGTTCTTAACCTCTCCCGTCATTTCCTGGAAATAAAGAGACATGTATCTTTACTACCTTTGTTCTTTGAAATAAAAATGTTTGTATTATTGAGGGTCACATGAAATTAAACATTCTACTTTTACTTTTTTCAATTCATATATTGTATGTGATTAAATATACTGTCCATGAATTAGAAAATCTTGGTAAGAAAACTTTCAGTACAGCAGAATAAAGGGCAAATCACACCGTTTGGGGCTTTAACGCCGTCATTTAATGGGACAAGGACTATTACTATTGATAATTCTTTTTTTTGTTTTTTTTATTGAGAAAAGGAAAAAAAAGTTTCCCCCTCCTCCCAGCCTCCCATTTTCCTCCCCCTCCTCCCACCTTCTCCCCCTCCCCCCACTCCTCTCCCCCTCCCTC
>NC_022024.1:6311436-6332046 GCF_000317375.1 Microtus ochrogaster
TATGTTTTTCCTTGGGTTCACCTTCTTATTTAGCTTCTTTAGGTTCACCAATTGTAGACTCTGTGACCCTTATTTATGGCTAGAAACCAATTATGAGTGAGTACATTCTTTTACTGTTAATATTACAACTAATTCCTAGTATAACAATAGCATGTACTAGGCAAAGTTTTTAATTCTGCACACTTATGACTAAAGTTGCCATTTCTTGTGCTATGTATGTATAACAGAGAGTTTTATACTAAGTGGTCTGGTACAGGAAAAGGGAATAGGCTGTGGTATGTGCTAGGCATGAGGTACTACTATCAATTTTCTTTTGTATGAAAAGATCTCAAGCTGTATTGATAAAGTAGAAATTATTTTAAAAGTTTCCTTTTATAATTCTCATGGTGAAACAAGAAAATATTCAAAATTCAAAATACTATTAATATTTGTAAATGATATAAGAATTAGCTACTTAAATGTAAGGGAAATAATATGATCTACAGTAGAGATTGTTTTCTGTTTCATTTCCTATTTATCCCCAAAAAATGGCAACATCCTCCTTTACCTTCATTAATAATTTTATTATATTTATTGTTTCTAGAATCACATGAATTTGAGAATTCCAATTATAGCAATCATTATATTTCAAAACCAATGAATAATACTAGGTCTCATCTAATGTTACTAAGGAAGTCAGTAGATGAATATATGCTTGAATTTGGTTGTGGTAGAATTAAATTTATAATCCCAGCACTTGGGGGGTAAAAGCAAGACTTTTCCATAAGTCTCTACTGTAGTAGTATGTTTTTACTCTTTGAAGTCTTTTGGAAGGGCTGCCACCCAGCTCCTAAATGAATCACACAAGGAATTTTATTCTTAGTTATAAATGTACAGCCTGAGTTAGGCTCGTTTCTTGCCTGCTTTTCTTTTTTGTTGTTGTTGTTGTCTTTACTGAGCTATATATTTTTCTCTGCTCTCCTCCCTTCCTCCATTCTCCCATTGCTTGCTTTTTTTTTTAACTTAGATGATTCCCTCTTCCTTTTTTTAACTTAGATGATTCCCTCTTCCTTTTGGCTCTGGACTCTTCCTATTCCCTTACATCTTTAAATCTTGCTATTACTCTGTGGACTGCAGCGTAGCCCGGTTGCTGGCCCCTGATGTCCTCCTCTTCAGGATGCTACTCTAAACCCCTTCTCCCAACTTTCTCATTTCTGCCTGCCAGCCCTGCCTATCATTTCTACTGCTTAGCTGTCAGCTGTTCAAATATTTATTAAACCATCAGGTGTTCTAGACAGGCTAAGTTATCACAGCTTCACAGAGTAAAACAAATGCAACATAAATAAAAGGAACATACCTCAATATAATATTTCCAACACTCTACTACTAAGGGAGGTTGAAGCCATCCTGAAAAAACTTGAGATTCTGTTTCTAAACAGTAATAACAAAAAGAAACAACATATATTTTGGGGTGCAAGCCTATTTCTGAGAAGATGTGAAGAAATGTGTATTAACTCCACATACACAGAAAAGGCCAAACGAAGGATACCACCAAATTCTACCTTGGTCAACCATTGAGTGTATTGAGGTTGTTTATAGGAGTATAGATGAGAATTACTTCTAGGAGCAAGCATCACTCAAAGACAGGTGCATCACAAAAGTGTACTCCAACATGGGTGACAGTTCACAAAAATTGCAAACCTGGAGAATGCTGCTGTATTTGCCAGTAGCTGAAGAGTTAGTAGAGAGTTCCTTCCAGACAGCTCAGATGTTCTGATCTTCCTAAATACAGATTAACTGGCTGTTCCCTCTCTTAGGAGCTCAGCTTTTGTGACAGAACCCTTTGCAGTTCTCACTGCTTATAGGATCTTGCAGAAAAGAGGCCCATTTCAGGGAGAAAAGGAACTTCCTGCAACTTACAGGTTTTATCAAACCTCTCTTTAGTACTTTCTGAGACTTGAGGAGATTCCTCAATATATGGCATGTTTTATCTCAGTTAAATTGTTGTATGTAAACTTAAAGTAAGCATTAAGGTTAACACTTTTAAACATTAATATGACACTATTATATCATTAATGTTATCAATTTTATCTATAGGGACTTATAAAATTCTCAAGAGTAAGTTCTTATATAAACAAATTAACTAAATGCTTGTTTTAGAGACATGTACTTAACACCACCCAACAGAAAGAATATTATATCCTATGATACCTACTAAATTATGGGTGTGAAGAAAAGATGAGTAATTGGTAAGGCCATGGTTTTAGAATCAGGCTATGTAATTGAATGCCATCTCTACAGATTCTTCATCCAGAATGGAAGCAAAGAATGTCATGTGATCATAATATATCATAAATGATAAGAGAGTTGATACTGGTAAAGTCTATCATACTTCTGAGTGGATTGCACAGCATTAGTTTTAAGTAGCATTACCCATTGCATAAAACATAAATTTTCACTTGCAAATTGTTTACAAAGATAAGATTTGTTTAATGGAAATATTATATAAGTCTCACATAATGTTCCCAAACCTTATTGTGTTACTATTACAAACGTTTCTTTGAGTTGTAGTTATGCAGTTACATTATTTATATAATATGAGAACCTGGAAATTGTTCATTTGGTCACAGCAAAAATTGCTATGTTTCCCATTAGGATTTTTGCCAATGAACAATAAGATTCTTATTATTTATGTTATCTTAATCAAAAAATAAACATTAATTATATAAATTATTTATTAAAATAAAATGTTTGTTGAACTTACAGAGCCAGAATAGAGACCAAGAATCTCAATATCACTTAATTGTGGGGAGACATATGAAATTTATTCAAGTATTCTGAATTTTGAATTCTGTATTTTGAATTGTCACACTGTTAGAGTCATTGTAATATCACTATTGTGACACTACTGAAATACACATTATTGACTGTAGAAACTCAAATCTCAGAATCATTCCTTTAGCTTATGTGAAACTTTATACTCTGTTATTTTCTAAGTTTTATTTTAAATTGTTTGTATTTGTGTGTGTGTGAGTGTGTCTCTGTCTGTGTGTGTATATGAGTCTGTGTGTGTTGGTGTCTTTGTTGGTGCACTTACATGGAACTACCTGAAGAGGTCCTTAAAAGGTTTGTCATCCTCTGGAACTATAGTCATGGGTGGTTTGAGCTGCACAATATGGTTATTGGAAACAAACTATAGTCTTCTGAAAGACTCGTAGGCACTCTTACTGCTGAGCCATCTCTCCTGCTCCATTTTATACCCTTTGGTTAATAATTCTCTATTCCTTCAGAATTAACTAGGCCAGCATACTAGTCTATCACTTGATATTTAAATCTCATGTGAGGTGAGTAGGAACAGAGAGAGACTTATAAAACTTGCTAAGTAATTAGTAGATTTATTCAAAAGCAAAAATTTTATTCTTGAGCAATGATAAGTTGCCTATTACCTTCAGAATCTTATTTGACTAGTACTTTCTTCAACTCGAGTAAATCCTATTAACACCCAATTGTGTTATTTTAAAATAAATTGGCCTCTAATCTCTACTTGTGTACTTGTAAACCTGAAATACAATACCTAGAAGCTCTAAGAGTAGAAAAAGCATTATCAACCTGTAAAACACTCTTTAACCGAGGAGAACAGGTAATCAAATTAGTCCATCTAAGGAATTGGATCTGGGTGTTTACTTTCATCTTGCACTTCTATTTCTACGACTGATCATTGGAGATACAGCCTGGACCCACATAATGGAAGGAGACAACAAACATGTACAAGTGTCATCAGATGTCCACATGTGTTCCCCTGTATTAATACAGATTTGAAATAATCACACAGAAACTATATTTGCTATACTGTTTGGTCAGGACCTTAAGCGTATTTATGGCTTATTCTTATAACTTAGATTAACCCATTTCCATTATTCTGTGTATCATGGGACAATGGTCTTATACTCTGTAAAGATTTGTCACTGGTTTAATAAAATGCTGATTGGCCAGTAGCCAGACAGGAAATATAGGCAGGACAACCAAAACAGGAAGAGGAAAGGCTCAGTCTGCAGTTGTTACCCATATGCAAAATGAGAATGCCTCGTTGGTAAAAGGTACCAAGCCATGTGGCTATCACAGACAAGAATAATGCGTTAATGTATGATGCAAGAGTTAAGTAATAAGAAAGCCTGAGCTAATAGGCCAACCAGTTTATAATTAAGGTAGGCCTCTGTGTGTTTCTTTAGGACTGAATGACTGCAAGACTAGGTGAAACAGAAACCGCTGCCAACAGCCACTGTTATTATTATCAGTCATTAAACTGCTTCAGTGTTTGTCCTAAGCTAGGTAGCAAAAATTATAGTGCTGTACCACCAGCAAAGGCTTTATTAGGATGCATGTGCATATTGGGTAGTCATCAGAAGAAGGATTATAATGCTACAAACCTCTAAACAGATTCAGGCACCTAGGACTGAGGAAGCAATGTGTGCTATTCATCAAAACTCATGGAAATGGGAAGGGATGCTTGCATAAAGTAACTGAGTGACTCAATCATCCTGATGACTGGGATAAATAGCATCCAACCAGGCTGAGAAATTGTTAAGGAAATGGGAAAGGAGAAAATCAAAGATACCAAAAACAAACACATCACATTCTCAAATGGTATGAAACCCCTCACTGAATATATATCTTATCCCTTCCACTCCATCCCAGTTCTTGTAGTGGTTAATGGAATTAGAGAATGGGAATAGGAAGAAGAAAACAATGAACGATCAGGAGAAAGGAGAAGTGTTCACTCATGAGGCTTAAGTGGACAGCTAGACTGAGATGGTAAAGAGAAATCATAGTGTTAAGTTACCAATTTGGTTTCTAGTAGTGAGATTGTATTCATACTCAGCACTCAAGATTCCTATTTATTTCTGGTGTCACACTTGTAATTCTTAAAAAAAAATCATGTACTGCTTTGAATACTCAAGAAAACTGATGTCAAATGGAATTTAAAAAGCCATGATATTAATGGTATCAATTGTCAGTTTAAATAAAGAGAACAAAACAGAGAATACAGATAAATTGAAACTATAGAATGCATTTTTATGATGACCATAGTCCTAAGATGTGATAAATGAGAAAGATAGAAAGCAGAAAACCCAAAGGCATAGCATCTAAGAAGCTGGATTCTGGCAGATAATTGTCTGTGAGTCAGAGTTTTAAACCTTTTGCAAGTGACCTTTCAAAGTACTCATCTGCTAATGATGAGCAGTCATCGGATGCACAGAGGATCCAAAAGCACCATATGTAAGGACAATAGAAACAAATGTAAGCACTTGTCACACTAAGAGATCTAAGTGGCACTGTTATGACTACCACAGCAATAAACACAGAACACAGGAAATGACTCATGCTCAACAGATGTCAAAAGCATGGTATGTGTTGAACAAGATGTTCTTTATTACATCAAGAACTATGTATAATCTATCTATGAAATAGATAACTTCTGAATTCTTGTGGTCCTTATTTCATTTAACACCTCAAGGAAATGACTCAAGACCTAGTCTTTGTAATGACATGAACGGTTACTTCCCACGTATTCATCTCCTCTACCCAAGAATTAAATTCCAGTACTTTGGTTAGATTTGTGAGATGAGTTTGCCCCATGTGTGGTCCTGAGACATTATATAATCTTTACTGCTTCTACTTCTAGTATCAGAGGCAAGATATTTGGATTAGATATTGTGTTTTGACTCTCAGTCTCCTAGGTCACACGATTACTGCCAAAGCATTCTTTTTTATTTTTATTTTATTTTCTTATTTATTAAAAATTTCCACCTCCTGCCCTCCTCCCACTTTCCTTCCACACCCCTTACTCCCCCCTCCCTCTCCAGTCCTAACAGAAGGCAGGGTACCCTGCCCTGTGGGAAGTCCAAGACCCTCCCTTCTCCATCTATGTCTGGGAAGGTGTGTATCTAAAAAGACTAGAATCCCAAAAAGCCAGTACATGCAGTAGAATCAAATCCCAGTGGCATTATCATTGGCTTCTCAGTTAGCCCCCATTGTCAGCGACATTCAGAGAGTCAGGATTGATCACCTGCTCATTCAGTTCCATTCCAGCTGGCCTTGGTGAACTCCCATTATATCAGTTATACCATCTTAGTGGGTGGACACACCCCTCGCGGTCCTGACTTCCTTGCCCATCTTCTCCCTCCTTCTGCTCTTCATCTGTACCTTGGGAGCTCAGTCCAGTGCTCCAGTGTGGGTCTCTGTCTCTATCTCCATCCATCGCCTGATGACGGTTCTATGGTGATATTCAAGATATTCATCAGTGCACACAAAAGTTGGGAGCATAGGGGTGAGGGTGGGATGGGGGAAGGGAAAGGGGAGAGAGAAGGGAGAAGGGGAGGGTTGGGGAAAGCTTGGGGGAGTGGGATAGTTGAGATGGAGGAAGGGTGGATATGGGAGCAGGGAAGAAGATATCCTAATTAAGGGAGCCATTTTATGGTTGGCAAGAGACTTGGCTCTAGAGGCGTTCCTAGGTGTCCAAGGGGATGTCCCCAGCTAGGTCCTTGGGCAGCAGAGGAGAGGGTGCCTGAACTGGCCTTGTCCCATAGCCACAAAACATTCAAAGAAAAAAAAGAAATTTTATTTAAGTGGCTCATTAAACAAAAAAAAAAAAAAGTATTGCAATGGCAAATTCTCCAGACTTCTGAATTAGTGATTTTGGTTGAAAAGCTAGCCCTGGTTTTCAAACACTTTATTGGTCACAACACAGACTACTTTCTTATGTGAAAAACAGCACCATGATTTTTTCCCTCTCTTTTTCATTATCATAAAATTATAGAGATCTGGACCATGGGTGATACTGCAAACAAGAAAATATTTTTAAAACCCATTTTCCCTTTTCTTTGTTTCCCTTTGCATTAACATCCCTCTTTTTGTCCTTCAACCATGCATCTGCATTCCAATTAGGATTCAGTAAGTGAATCTACAAATAACCTATACTGTTTCAGAATTTTAACTCATTCATTTCCATACTGGAGAACATATTCAATAACAAACTTAATTTTCTCTAGTTTGTACAAATGTTCTTTGGCCAAAACATTTCAATTAAAGGAGAAGGCGCCATAGACTTTTAATTTGCTTTATAACAATTCAGAATAAAATGTTTCCTAAGGTACAGGATTTAAAAGAGAAGTCCATAAATGTAGGGCTACTTCTCTTTGTTTGCTTACATGGAAGGAACAAAATAATCCTCAATGAATAGGATTTGTCTATATTTATGTATAATGACTGACAATATTCTAACCAAATTTCACATAGAAGGCTTCGATATAAAAACTTGGATGGTCAGAATAAAAAAGCAAACTCCACCCCCTTCCAAAAAAAAAAAACAAGACAAAACAGTTGCCTTCCCCTTATGCTTACATAGCATTAGTAACACAAAGGGAATTAAAAATAGTAAATGATACTCTTTGGGAATTAATAAACAGCTTAATTTTGTTGAATATATAGATAAAATTTTAAAAATAGAAAATGCACTTACGTAGTAAGTAATAATGAAGTAGCATATGATATATCTAATACATGAAACAGACTTATCTTTATTTTTATTAGTTCTTTGAGAGTTTCATACAGTGTGTTTTAATTTTCCCAAACTTCTTCCTAAGAAAACTTCCCCACCCACCATTAACACATAAGGTTCAATATTTGAAACTTATATATACTTGGAAATGTGATCTTCTTTGAAGCATAATCAACAAACCACAGACACAATCTCAAAGAGAACTGAATTTTGTTTTCCCGGCAAATAGTAGTTGCTAATAGCTTATCAACAAAGTTGAAACTTCGTGCTTGCCTCCCCTTTCCATCCTGAGATTTTCATCTGGTTTGGATTTACACAAGTCTTGAAAATATTGTCATACCCACCATGTACAAGTGTCCTGCGTGATCTGGAAGATACAGTTTCCTTGTAGCCATCAAACTCCTCTGGATGTGACACTGTTTCTGGACCTTCTTCAATAAATCCTGACCCCTGGGAGAGGATATGAGAATATATATGTAATGTCATTTAGAGCTCAGGAATCAGTAGTTGCTTGTTCTCTGCACTTAAGCTAGTAGTGGGACTTAGTGTTAATAATCATCTATCAAATGCTTCTCCAATGAGGGTTGACAGATGCTTTAATGTATGGGAATAATGATAAGTCATTAGGATTCAGTCTAATACTACACCTATTTAGCAGAAGAGTATTTGTAGGTTCTCCCTGAGGGCCTATGACTATTTCAGATCTATAATAATACGTTGTTTGTGTTTTAACAAATAAAGCTTGCCTGAAGATCAGAGTGCAGAGCTAAGCCACTAGAGCCCAGGGGATGATGGCACACACCTTTAATCCTAGGACTTGGTAGACAGAGGCATATGGATCTCTGTCAGTTTAAGACCACCTTTGGCTACACAAGACTGACTCTGGTTGAAGAGAAACAAAGCTCACAGAAATCATATGCATTTAATCCCAGGACTAAGGAGGTGAAGACAGGAGCAATAGAGCTGGGCAGAGAGATGAATATAAGGCAGGAGGAGACAGAAGCTCAGTGCAGTCTGAGGTGTGGTGGAGATAGATGCAGTCCAAAGCAGTCTGAGGAGCAGTGCGGTTTGAGGATAGGATTGCCCCTTTGTTCTGAGCATTAGTAGAGGTAAAAGAATTCTCCAGTGGCTGGTGCTTTTCTTCTCTGATATTCAACATTAACCCCTATATCTAACTCTAGGATTTCATTATAAAGACTAATCAGAATTCATGGTACATAGACCCAGGTTCTTGGCTTAAAATAGTGCAAGGCATGAATTTCATCTTGTGAACTAAATTTAAATTCAATAGAAACATGGTTCTCTTCTCCTGTAACATTTCCACCACTATTCTACCATTTGACAAGTCTTGTTGGAGCTTAGCATTCTTACAAATGACTCCATTTACCCAACTCTGGTAACATGCATCGCAACTTCCAGCACTATGAAAGATAGCCTTTGGGTATGTAGCTTCCAACTCAGTATCAGTCAGCATTCTATGACTCACACGAATCAAATCTTCAGTGATATAATCTTGATGCTAAGTTTTGGAGAGTAAAAAGTAACATTGGCATTAGCTTGTCATATTGGAGGGTGTATGGATCTTATTGATCAATAATTCTGAAAGAGGTAATAAATTTCTAGCACTGGGGATTTTATTTATTAACCTGTGGTCTAATAGAGATATTGTCACAGTATAGTACGATAGTTCAATTTTAACTTTAAACATATATATGTGTATATGGAAACTTCTACTACAATAGGCCTGCGTATGACTTTTTTAAAAATGTCTTCAGTGTTATTCATCCATCAAACCGTCCCCTCCTCTATCCTGCCCTCCTATCAATTTTAAATGAGTACATTTCTAAATAGAAGTGTGCTTGGAAATATATTATATGATTTTCAGACTTTAGAAACAGTTCATTGAAGATAAATTATTAGTATCAAGCCATTATTTGGTAAAAATGATGAGGCTTCCCTTCAGCCTGCTGTACACAGATATTGGTCCTTTCTAAAAATAGTAGGTTACGTTAAAACTGCAAGAATTCTTTAATTGGAGAGTCATAGTAATATTATTTTATTATGTTTGCAAGCTAAATTTCAATCACATAAATTGTCCTTTGTTTTCTCTTTGAAGTTAAATTGGGTTTCATTCAAGTTTTATGAAAACTGAGAGAAGATAAATAAGATTGACTTCCTAACAAATCAATCTGAAGTTTATCATGCACCTTTTATATTTAAGTTACAGGAATTATCAACATTTATGTTCTTATTTTGTTTCTTTTATTAAATATTGTAACATGTCAAATATCTCTCTTGTAAGGGATGAAATAAATTTCACTAAAAATAGAAGATTAATTTTTCTCATCTAGCAATTTTCTTTAAGTTTGTTCAAATTAAAATTAGGAACACACAGATATGAATGAGTAAAAAGATAAATGGATTTATTCATGAACAAGAAATATTATACTCAATAGTTGACATAGCCATGAATACTAGTATCATGAATACAAAGTATGTAAGGAACCAAATAGCTGTACCTACAAGATGTTTTTTTGAGAAAACTGGGAAAACATAACTTTGGATGGTGATGTTAAAACTAACAATTGATATGTTTCTCAGATAGTTTAGTAATGTAAAGCTAAATTGTCTTTTTCCCCCTATATTCACAGAGTCATTTGATATAAAAAGGAGAAAACTCATTGGCACATCTCTCAAAATGAATAATATACACTTATTGAAAATGTCAGGCTCTCCATTAAACATTTTAATGTATTTAATACCTCTAGGCAGCTTAATTCCTAAGGTGCCATTGGGAAAATTAAAATAAAGTGTATCTGTATTAGAATAATTCAACTCTCTTTGACTAAAGCACCATGCCAGTCATAATTCTTTATTCATTTTCAATCAGGTTTATTTTGCCAAAAGTTCCCTATGATAAGTGTTTACAGAGTATGACAGAAATGGCGTTGGGTCATGCATTTAAAGAAGGTACAATCCATTCTTCTCAGCTTGAAGCACAGAATGCCACATGAGAAAACTCAATATTAGTGAATTAATAAATGTCACATCAGAGGGACTGTAATGTGAACTAATGCAAGTCCAGGGTTGAGCCGTACATGCAAATATTTTGAAAATTGCTTTATTCTGATTTCTTTGGATGTATTTTGACCCTAACAAACCATTTCAGGGGAAAATAATCTATGGCATTACATACTTTGATGTTGTTGGAAAGCCACTTCTTTGTTTCCCGACCACTTAGACTCCAGAAATAATCACTCAGAAATTATATTATTTGCAATACTTTTGACCAATACCTTAAGCATATTTCTGGTTAACCCATATCTTAAATTAACCCATCTCTATTAATCTGTGTAAGCCATGAGGCTGTGGCTTACCGGGTAAAGTTCCAGCATCTGTCTCCGGAGGGGCTACGTGACTTCTCTCTGACTCTGCCTCCTTTCTCCCAGCATTCTAACAGTTTAGTTTTCCCAGCTTACCTCTACTCTATCCTATCATAGGCCTAAGACAGTTTCTTTATTAACCAAGGTGTTCACAGCATACAGAGGAGAATCCCACATCCCCTAGAAACAGGCAGAAAGAGTGACTAGAGCACCGATGGATCTAGAAACACAAAGGAAACAATTTAAACATTTTTACCATGGCACAGAAACTTTCTTGATGGCTGTAGGCAGAAGATTTCCCAGGGACACAATAAATGGATTCTTAAGAATTATTCCCTTAGAAAATTGAAATATTGAAAATATTGGTAACAAGAAACACAGAGAGAGAGAGAGAGAGACACCTACACACACAGGGACAGGGCTATTTGAGTGATTATTGTAAATTGAAGAAATGGAATATATGCTGGTTTCCATTTTATTGTATAGCCATTGTTTTACTTTTGATTTATAGAAATACTTCATCTAATATAGTATTGTAGATTAATTCCATCACCCAATATGCCTACATATCTGTAATATTTTTATTGCACGTATTTTGATGCACAGATGATTTTGACAGGCGGAGAATAAGTTTATTTGCTTCTCCAGGATGACTTTTTTTTGCTATGATCTTGTGAAATTCCTAACCCCAGGCCCCACTATCATAAACCTATTTCTCTGTGAAATTATTTAACACAGTCAGAGCAATATATTGTATTTTAATTCGTAATGTACCTGTCATTGATTTTAATGTGCGCTTTCATTTAAATTCTGTTTGTAAATTTGTTTTTTGTAAAAACATTTATTGGATAATCTAGCCTTTCTCCATCAATCAGCAGTGAAATGTTTGTCATCTATACAGATCCAATCTATTTATGCATTTTCATTTTATTCAGTTGACCTATTTTTGTGCCTGCAGCAATACCTACTGTTTGATATACGATAATTTTAACTAGCCATAAATTACTTGATATCAAAGAAAACATTTAGAGATTAATATGTACACCAAGCTTCATAAAACTTGGTGAAAATGCAAGCTGTTAAAAGTGTGTATAATGAATGTCCCAGAAGACTAAAGGGAAAAAATAGGAAATATTTAAAAATGTTCAAAAACTTGTCAAATTTGAGGAAAAACATTAATCTGCATGTACCAGAAGCTTAACAATTTCTAAGCAAGAAAACATAATGATCCCACAGCTATCAATTTTTACTCAAATTTTTGAAAGACAATTTGAAAGTCCTAAATGTATCAAGAGAACATGTTTTGTCATGTGTCAGGACACATCAGTTCTACTGAATAAAAAGTTGTTTTTTTACATCAGTAGAGGCAGTCAGAAGGCAGTAGACAGAAATGGTGCAAGATTTTGGGAAAGAAATACACAAGCAAAAACATTCTTTTCTAAAATTCCATATCCAGACAGTAATACCTCAGAAGTGAAAACAAAATGTAAGTTATCCTTTAAAAGCAAACTCTGATATTTTTAGTAAGCCCTTATTTATTTTTTAAAAGTTAAAGATAAGAGTCTTACTCGATAGAGATGGTTGTTCAAGATCATCAGAGATCTGTTTTGTGTAGGTCATGTGTAGAGTGACCAATCATGAGTCAAAGATGCACCAACCTGAAAGTGCTGGCAAACAGGGGTCGATCAAAAATACATAAATATGAGCATGATAAATATGTGTATTTCCTTTTAAATAGAAATGTTCAGCAGAGAGTTTAAGAATAAAACCCTGTGGATGAGATGCAGACAAGCACATATTGGGAAGAGGAGAGCGGGGTTACTTATGGCAATAGCATGCTTAATTCCAATGAGGTGTGCAGTTATCATGTGCAGCTGTCTTCTGTTCCTAGCTGAGTCACATGGGAACTTACACATGCGTGTCAGATCTTCAGTTGTAACCATTTCCATTTCCTTAGACTAGAAATGCAAATGCCTTTGTGTAAATCAGCACAGGTTAATGTCAGTCTTCCTATTTGGCCACTTGCTACACAATCTAGCACCTCAGAATGAAGAGCTCTAGATTTTACTCTGCTAGAAGTGCAGAACCTTTGTGGTTTTAGACCTCTTTTATTTATGTTATTTTAATATGTTTTGGGAATATCTAAAGTAAGTATAAAACAGTGTTTCTAAGTGATTTAGTAGGTTAATACAAAGATAATCATTTGCTTTTTAAAATTTACCATCTAGTAAATATGCTAGATACCTTCAGCTCAATACACTGATATTTTAATAAAATAAAATATAATTTTACATTAAATATAAAATCCCTTTCAAGTATATTTTGATGTCATATGATAATTTTAACATAAATTATAGAATATAAACACTAAGCAATTAAAAACATTATTGTTTAAATATAATCCCAGACTTACTAATGTGTTAAGTGGTGCCAATTTAATTAACGTGTTTCTCACCTCTAGGCCAAACTCTTTTTCAGTCACACTTAGCATTTAAAAATGGACACCACACAGTATAAGTATATGTAAATATACTGTAGAGCATTGGTTCTCAACCTGTGGGTCTGACCCCACTTTGAGGGGTCATATATCAAATGCCCTGCATTCTGACAATCATATTATGATTCAAAAAGTACTAAAATTACAGTTATGAAGTATAAATAAAATAGTTTTATAGTTGTGGCTCACCACAACATGAAGAATTATATTACAAGGTCTTAGCATTAAAAAGGTTGAGAAACACAGTTGTAGAGAATAACAAAAAATCATTGAAATATTACATAAAAGTGATTAAATATTGAGTTGTAGTGATTTCATTAAACCAAAAAAAGGTCAACTTCAATTACAAATGTTTATTTCAATTACTACAATTAGTTCTTCAACCAATTCAGTTTAAATGTGCATTTAAAAATTTTACATTTACAGTTATGAATCCTCTAATAAAAGTTGTAAAGCTATAGCTGAATATTTCACCATTGAAAATATTTTGTACATTATAATTTTAAGATGCAAATCCTCCATAAATGAAAAAATAACACAAGTATATATAACAAAAATTTAAAGAAATAGAGGCCATAACTTTGAGAGACAGTGAGGAGTACATGGAAAAGGTTGGAGGTAGGAAAGCAAAAGGGAGAAGTAATACAATATATTTTAATATTGCAAAATAAAAAAAATTCAGATGAGAATAGACTGTAGATGTAAAACGTAAATGATAAATAGTCAAAACTATCTCTCAGATTTCATTCACAATGGAATAAGTCCTTCAATAAAATACAATATGGAACAGACAACCTATACTGCAATACCATACAGTTTCCAATAAAATGAGTTTGTTCCACAAAGAATTGTTCTAATAAATTTAATCACATGAGTATTAGAAATTGCAACCCTATGTGTGTATGCATGTGGTACCTGGAAAGTGCTGGAAGGAAAAACAAGATAGAAAATGATGTAATTATATAAAAATTAAAAAAGTAATAATATGATAAACAAAAGAAATGAACAACAAGCAAGAAATCACAAGTACCCTCCTTTTTACAAGCTTCAGTCTGGACCATGTTCAGACCCATGCTTGCAGGCTCTGCAGTATGATCAAATTGGTCTCAGTATTCATGGGTATGATCCCACCAACACTGCTGTATCTGCTTGATCATGGAAAAGCTTACTTTCATTCTTCTTTGGAGTATGTTTTCAAGTTGGAGTCTACAACTATTATTGTGCAAAATGGGAATAACACCAAACTTTACCCTAAAACTTTATATTAACATTTATACCCAAAGATGAGTACAACTCTCAGTTATCAACAAAGAGACTTGTTTTGTATTCAGCATCAAATTGTACTGAGACACAAAACTGGTCCATGTGCAGAGAATACGAGACTGGGCATAGACTTTAGTTCAGTCACACACACTAGCAAAGAACTAGTAATTATACAAATCACTTCTCTATGCTCCTAAGCAACAACACAACTCTTGGAGTTCTTTAAATAGAAGTGAAAGCTAAAGAAACTCAAATGACTAAGAGAGCCTCAAAGACTAATTTTATTGCTAACTAAGCTCCCAGGCTCTGCCATACGGGTTGACAAACATTGGGAGAATAAGGGTACAGTCACACTCTTTCTCTGCCAAAATCAAATGCATTTATATATAGACTTATGGAAGGAATTCAAATAAAGACTTAACCAAGCTCACTGGGAACGTGTGCATGCATACTATTATTGATTAAAAGCTGAAAATATAAAACTTTCTTAAGGAAAAGGACTGTAGAGATGTCTCAGTGGTTAATAGTTCTTGCTGCTGTTTTCAGTTTCAAGATGCCACTTCTACTCATTACATTCAAACTCAAATTCTTGGGAATTCTGTATGCTCTGTCTACCACAGGCACCTTCATGCTTATGTGTATATAAAATCATTTAGGAACATATACAAATAAATTAATAAGTAAATGAGTAAAAAAAAGTCATCTTAATTCATTACACAATGTTCCAGTAATCTACAAAACCCTACAGAGCAATGGAGAAAACTAGAGTATGTGTTAAACAAATATGCAAATCATGTAGAACCTCTATAGTACAAAGCTGAGTTTGATAGCTATGGAAAATAAGTTCACACAGCATCTGTGGATGAATATAGTTTGAATTTCAGAAGAAATTGGTATCTATGAAAATCCAGTTTTATCTGAAGGACTTTGATGTGAGAATTACTACAGATGGATTATGACAAACAAAAGTCATTTGTACCTATACCCCACCTCTTCTGAGGATAATGCAAGCTAAATACAGATTGGTTGAGCTTCATGTCTGAAATCATAGTAGTTTCTACTGGAAAGTTCTAAAGAAGGAATGGAATGAGATTGTATAATTACTGTATATGCTTTTAAAATCCTTCTTTATCATAATTTTAATGGCATCACATATAATTTTCCCTATTGCGTTAAATGGCTGGATATAGAAATATGTCCCCCATATTTCCAATAATTTTTTCATATTATCTGTGATCAGAAAATATTGCATAAGTTGTATTACAGTGTTCATAAATAGTTAAGTAATATTGTGTCGCATGTAAAAAAGGAACAAACAGTTTTCAATAGATATAAGCAAAAGATAACTCAATGTTGTCTCAGTTACTGGTTTATTGCAGAGATGGCTCAGCAGTTAAGAGCACTGTCTGCTCTTCTAAGGGTCTTGAGTTCAATCCCTAACAACCACATCATGGCACCCTCTTAAGGAAGAGATGTGGTTAGTTGTCTTTATCAACTTAGACCATGATACCCAATATGGTCAAGTTCAAAAGAACATGATGAGACGGTTTGACAAAGGACAGGTAATAAAAGGAAGCTTTAATTGGGAGTTTGTTTACAGGTTCAGAGGATGAGTCCATGGTCAACATAGGAGCACATCAGCAGGCAATTAGGCATGGTTCTGAGTGCTTCCGCCTTGATGCACAGTAAGTAAGATGAGGGAGAGAAGTTGAGTTTGGTTTTGGGCTTTGAAATATCAAAGATGCCGGGCTCACTAGTGACACACTTCCTCCAACATGGACACCACCTATCCAATAATGCCACACCACCAATCTATCTAATCAATCTCAAACAGTTCTATCAACTTAACTAAGAATGCAGATATATCATACTAATGCAAATATAACAGAGCCATTCTCACTCAGACTGCCACAAATGTTTACTCAATTTTAATAAGGGGAATATGTGTGTTTTCTTCTAAAAGTTACATTGCTTTACAAATAAGCAAATTACTAATACATTGGTGCTAAACAAATAACTCATTTTCATTACATATTTTATATACATTAATACATATATTTAAATATGTATAAAATATATGCATATTTTATAGCCATATGTATATTTATTTATATTTCCTACAAAGTCTGAGAAGATGCCATACTTTTCCTTTAGGATATCAAGTCAATTCATGATACTTTTCTGAATGAAGCAAAGAATAACACTGGGTAACATTGGATGGCAATGCAACATAGATGTAATAATAAATGATGGATAGCTTCAAGTAAAATAAAATTTAAAATCAATATATACTGCAATGCTTTCTGAATGTGTTATGCATTGGTTTTATAACATTTATAGATAGCTATTAATGCTTTATTTAAGGAAGTTTAGAAATCATTTTACATTTTTGAAGTACACACTAAAAGACAAGTATACACATTAGAAGAATATTGAGTTGTGACGACTCTATTGGCTTCAAAAGTATAATGTAAAATATGTTCTTCTAGGTAATAAAAGAAGAAATAAAAAATAATTATTATGCAGAAGTTGAATCATAGTAGCAACCAGTTGGAACCAATTATTTGGATATAGTTTATCTACCCTATGGAGGAATTTTTGGATTATGTATAACACATATTATAACATGCAAATATATTGATCATTTCCATGAAGGAGCTCAGAACATGACAGTCATTTTATTCTTGTGAGAGCAATCTTTGTCAATCTCATTAATATCTCTATTCTATAATAACAACCAGGCTTATCTAAGCATAATATATACCTCATTCACAAGAGTCATTTTAACATCGTAGTACATAAATGTCAACTTTCTCTGAGCGCCTTTATATATTTGCATTAGAAATTGATGATAAGGAAATTTGTATATTACATAATTATAATTTTGGTCATAAACTAAAAGCAAATAACACATTTGTGTGCTTGGTGGAGTGTGCCATCGGTGTCTCTATATTTATGCATAACTCTATTGGCATATCAACTTGTTCCAGTTTTCTGTTTACCTGAAACTGAAGGCTACTGTCCCCATTCTTTTTCTTGTACCCTCCTCCTTCTTTCAGTGTCCCCAATTTCAAATGCTATGTGTATGATCCACATTACCTCATTGCATACACAGAACTTATACTTGAGAATTATTTGCATCCACCTCATCAAGTTCAGGTAACCGAACGAATACCAAGAGGAAATCTCTCAGCACAGTCATTACTGGAAAAGGAGACCTACGGTTTTTCTTCATCTAGTGGGATTTTGAAAATTTTATTGATCTGTTTCACAACAGGGATCAGAAGACTGCATTATTCATCTAGCGGTAATGCTAACATCCCAGATAGGGGAGAGTTCTATCTATTTTTAACTTGTGTGATGAACTCACCTTGGAGCTGAATACGCTGAGCAGCCATTACCAATGTTTCATCACTCAGTAAAAGGGGGAATTGAGAGAAGAGTGTATGCTGTTGGTATAGGAAGAGTTATGGAACAGAAATAAAAAGATAATAAGCAACCAAGAGATTTTAAATACTACAGAATCTATTAATAAATGCCAAGGCAAAAGATAGCCATTCACATATGGAAACAATTTTGTGACGCTCTTTCTGACATTTTTCTGTTCTATCCCATCAACTAAATTATGAGAACAGTAAGCACTAGAGGCAGCATTTAAGAAAAGGCATCATAAGTAAAAAAGAGGACCCTATTCAAGACCACCTTTCTCCATGAGCCAGAATTTTACATCTGTCAATGTCGCCTCCATGAATAATATTTCTAGGAGTCTTTTACCCCAGTTGTTCTGTTAGCTGAAGTAGATAAAGTGAACTCTGGATGGGTAAAAGAAAGAGATTAGAAAGCTGATCATGGTTAAAAGATGTATATAATCCAAGGCTAATATCTTGATTTACAGATTTGCTTCCCCCCCCCAAAAAAAAAGAAAGAAAAAGAAAACTCAAAGTCATTTTTCTCAGATTTGCATATAGAAATTTTCTGGCCTGGTTTGCATCAGAAGTAGTGGTGCTCACCACAGGGCATCAAGACTGCACAGGATTTGTGATTTTGCTACTAATTACTAACATCAAATGGTCTTCCAGGCCCTATTAGGAATGCTATTATTCAAAAATAGTGGTCTCCATGTATCTTTCACTCCCTTAAGAGAGAGCATTAAAAGGTACAGAGAAATTAGTAAAACCCAATAGTACAATGTTAGTGATATAATTCAAAACATTCCTCTGTACTTTTTCTCCTTTAAAACCATTGAAACACTCAGTTACCACCTAGCCATCACTTCCATTTTCTTTTATTTTGATGGTTACCAAAAAAAAAAAAATAAATGTCACCTTGCTCGAGGAATATGCAGTTTCTTTTAGGACAAACTATTAAAGTACTAAGTAATCCAGCATGGCAAACTACTCCTGGGAGGATGGAGAAGCTGTTGGAGGGGCATGACAGACAAGTCCACTCTTATAGAACTATGAAGGCTTCCAAACAGCTTTGAGTTTGGATGTCATCAAAGGCAGGGTTTTGCTGTAGACAGAGGCAAAGTCAGCTTTGAGGGTTAAGCTCTTTGTGCACTCCAGTATCAGAATCTAATAAATCCCGTTTCAGACCAAGTGACTGGTTTCTATATGGATTTGGCTTCCCTGTCCTGTAAGAATAACGAAGTGATAAGAAAAGGTCCAGAAAGCAGAGCAGAGCAACGGTGCTGTGTCTTTTATGCATGCTTGTTTTTATGCTGTTGCTTTTATGCATGCTTTTTTTATGCTGTGGCTTTTATGTATGCTTCTTTATGCTTTGGTTTTTATGGATGTATTTTTTTTAATACTGTAGCTTTCATACGTGCTTCTTATTTGATTGTAAAACATACCTTACCCTTGGAAATTCTACAAAAACATGACTGCCACTCTCCACACTGACAATAAGCCTGACTTTGTTTTCCTCTATGGTACTTAGCATGACTGTGACTGCTTAATTAGTACAGTCTTCTCTCACTGGAGTGAATAGCGTTGAACTCTAACACCCTGTCTGGTGTTTCACTGTTCCGTCGATGGCAATTTAAAGCCTTTTTTCAAGTATAGAGTCAAGTGACAAGTTGATAATTTTCTTCTTTAAAATGCAGGTCAAGGACACTTAACGAAAGTTCTTATCTTTAAATGCTGTTCAGTGGCTTCCAACCTGGGATTTCTTGTACTTATAAATTACAACCTAATTAATATATACCAAAGTAACTATACTTTATACATAAATGCATGTTTTAAACAATATTAAACATGTCTTTTAATCTTTATCTGAGAATATGTGTGATTGGCATTCGTATTTGGTCAATATTTGATTATTTGCTACATTGAATAAGTATATAAAGGACTTAAAAAATATAAAACATGGCCCACATCTCTTCAAACACAGTCCTGACACTAAGTGAAACTGGTTTTACCCTGCCATTATGCTATATTAGTGTTTATAACTTTAAATGAAAATCAATGAAAGAAATTGATTCTGTACTAAAATGTTCTCAAAACCACCTTAGTGTATGCTTATAAGAGACTAGTCCTAAGTAGTGAATAACAGTAACCCTGAAGAACAAAAAGCATTATGGATTTTCATGTAGATCTGTAAGATGCACAACCTGACATAGAAGCTAATGACATAATTTTGGGCCACTTATGATTAATTTTGGCAATGCTATCAATAGTAGTACAAACAGTAACCCATACAAGCATAATCCACGTCAGTGACTCACCCATGACTCTTAGAAATGAAATTCAGTATTGGTCATTTGTAAAATGGCTTGATGCGGAAGCAACAGTCTAGCAGTTCAGAGCACCTGCTTCTCTTCCAGAGTTCAAGCCCAGCAGATACAAAACAGCACATGACCACCTGTAAGTTCAGCTTTATGGGATGGAATGCCCTTTTCTGGCCTTTGTGGCATCTGAGTACTTAAGGTA
>NC_022024.1:6332146-6355988 GCF_000317375.1 Microtus ochrogaster
TCTCTCTCTCTCTCTCTCTCTCTCTCTCTCTCTCTCTCTCTCTCTCTCTCTCTGAGATGGCCCAGAGAATGACACCTAAATGCCTTTTTTATTTTAAAACTCAGAGCTCAATGGAGAAATTTGGACTACAGATCCGAAGCAAGGAATGCACAATATAGGAGACTCCAAAGAACCAAAACTGCTAGGAGTCTGTTAAAATAACACAGGAACATGTTTAAAACATCTCCAACTGACCAAATATGGAAAACAAATCAACTTAATCAGGTGAGAAATGTGTTGCAGACAACCTTAGCACACCACTGGGCATGTCGTAAGAGCATTTCCGAGAGGATTAACTAATTAGGCAATGCCCACTCTTAATAAGGCAGGCTGGGTCCAGGACAGAGTAAAGCATGACCACTAGAAGCCATACATTTGGGCATTATATCTCTGCTTCTTGGTTGCAAAGAGGTTAGGAATTTTGTTCCTCATACCCTTAGTGCCACAATGAACTGAATCTGTGAACCAAAGTAAATCTTTCAATCTTTACCTTTAAAATAAAATAAAAAATAAAGTGCTCTTATTTGAAGTGAAGGGGTAGGATATTCATAATGGGCAAAGGAAATAAATGCAATCAATAGACACAACAAACATCCAAACTAGACATTTTCTAACATGATTGATATTGACCTAGTGTTTTTAGGCTGGTATTAGAACTTTATGAACTTATTTTCAACAGTGGAAAATAATGAAGTCCAAATGTCAGCTCCATGAAGACTTATTCTTTCCAGAAACTGAGGCAGTATGGAGGGCACAGTCTTCAGGTATAATTAATTCTCTGCTTCTTTATGCCCTTCAAAAGGGCCCCAATAAAATCCATGTGCTGAAACTGAGTTATCTTCCTTGACAACAGCAGGGGTGGGGATCTTTAGGAGGACCAGAAGTGTATGAGCAGAGATTTTAGCATACACTGAACATTCACATCTTCTAGTCTTAGACTTTACAGACAACACATGTGTGAAGAACACTTGTTTACCCTGTATCATGTGCCAGTCCACGAAGCCACAGAACCACACAACACAACACAGCACAAAATTGCTGCCACCATTACTGCCAATTAATTAAAATTTCTCCTATATTATATGTGCAATATTTTATAAGTTGAACTTTGAACCTCAACGTTTTAACCAGTTGAAATGGATAAATTGCTCAGAATTCAGTATTCTGACAGAGATAAACAGACAAATAAAAGCACCCTCTAAACTCTTGATCTCCTGCAGTATTGCATGCTTTCTGTTTTCCAGAAAGGTGCTGATCCTGCTTAATTTTGGTGACATTTGACTTAAGAAATGTGACTTTCTTATTTTTTAAATATTCTCTACATTTATTTTTATTGTATTATAAATGTTTTAATTTGAATGTCCAACAAATGAATATAGATTTTTTCATGGTTATTTGTAATATTCATACATTTATTTTCCTAAGTTGATGCCCTTACTTTGTATTTTATGTGTTTCAGATGCACCCATAATGCTCTGAATCACATACTCACTGTGAATGAATTTCTATAAGCATACAACACTATCCACTTATTCATTTCCCATTTACTTCCTTGTGTGGTAAGAGCATCTAATATATATGGCAGCACAGCATTTTAAACTACTATCTTTATGCTCTATTCTCAGTCTTAATATTAATCCACCCAGCATAACTGCAAATAAAGACTCATTGTCTTGTGTTCCAATCTCTCCTTCCCAACTTCAGCCTCTGGTGACCAATATTCCACTATTCATTTCCTCTCCTAAGACAGTTAAAAACATAGAATATGTAACGATTTTCAATCAATTATTAGCAATAGTGGTAACAATTTTATTTCATGCTGTATTGGACAGCTCTAGTGCATCCTGGACTGAAACATGCACATGATCCACACTAAACAAGTATTATTCCACTGAGACACAGCTTTAGCCCCAGATAACTATCTTCCTGTTTTGAATTGAATGCAAGAGTTCACATTGCATCTAGGTGTCATGTCATAGATCTTTCCAGATACATTGAAAATTTTGGATCAAAAGGTAGGCTAATATTTCATTCTTTAATAAAACAAAAAGGCAGCTTCTGAAGTGGTACATTCCATTACCCAGGTTTCAGTTCCTCTACATTTAAAAAATATTTTAAAATTTCATGTATGAGTACTGTATTTAAAGCATTTCTCCATCTTATGGTACCTTACTCTTAATTATTATTGTAACACACACATACACACACGTGTCAACATGGACACACATGTGTGTGTACTTAACTACAGCTATCCAAATTCATTTAGTATTGCTTATATGTATTTACAGCTGATTTGAGAACCTATCAGAGGACTTGCTTCTAGGGGGGACGATTCTTCTCTCAGCAGCCACTATTGCCTTCAGTTCTTTACCTACACTGCCTATCAATTGGTGTTGTCATTTCCTAGGTCTTATTTAGGCTGCATATTGCTGAGATTTCCTGGGCATACACAAAAGACACTTTCTTTCAACACACCTAATACGGTGGCTTATACTATATTCCTGCTTCTGCTTTGTCGATGCTTCCTTAGCCTTAGGTGTAGGGGTTGCGTTGTAGATATATCAGATAGGGCTGGGCACCCCACATTTGATTGTTCTCTGTGCTTTGAAAAAGTTATGGCTTTCTGTGATGCTCTCTGTATGCTACAAAAGAAAGCTTGTTTGATGGAGAGGAGCTACTCTTATCTGTGGCTATAAGATAGCTATTTAGGATGCAGTTAGAAATGCCACTCTTTTGTGAAGGTGGCAGTAGTAGGTTCTTCTCTAGGGGTCGTGGCCTCACTGGCCACCTGTAATAGGATAGGTTTACAGTACCTTGCATGACTTTATTTCCTTCTATTAGGATGTAAGCACAACAGTCAGCTGGTGTTTACCCCCAAGATATAAATACTACTAGTATACTTTTTGGGGGATATCTTGCCATTGTTTTTATTCATAGATGTTAGAGCTAAGTAGGATTATTGATTCATTTCTACCCACCCCACCCGTTGGCAGCTTGCACAATCCCTTCCAACACTCTGAAACCTGGTATTCATGAGGAGGATTCCAGTTGAGTTTCAACTTGTTTCCTCTACATCCTGTATATGCAGTGTGTGGTGTCTTCAGCAATAGGGACTTAATTTCTGTGTCTCAGAGGCAGCCAAAGGCAATGTCAATAGCATATATAGTTTTGTAATCTTTTGAATCTCCCTGCCCAACAACTTGTAAGGAAGTTTTCTATGCTTGGCATTGGGGTTTTTGTTAGAGCCCATCCAAATTCTTTAAATGACTTGATTGGTCAACTTTATTAATTCGAGTTACTCTACAATGTGTTAAAAGAGTTTTTATTACCATTCACTTTTACATCAAACATGATCAACAAGATCAAGCATTTTTCCTGTGCTTATTTGCCATACGCATATTTCACTTGATGACATAGCAGTTCTCTTTAATTTCCTACTTCTCACTGTTTTGTGATGTTAATGTGCATTCCTACAAATGGCAAAAATAGTGGGAAAGGGTGAAAGGTCAGACTTCAAGGTAACAACTACTTAATTACAAATAACTCTGATTTAATATTATAAATACTAAACACTCAGACTTTCCCTATGTTAGTGACTTGTCTGAAGTCAGGGAACATTGTGGGTTAAGGAAACAACACAGAATTGGATAGTCTAGTTAGAGTTGATGAGACACAGTACTGAAAAACAAGGAGACTTACTGAGACAAATATCTGAGGGTGTCTCTAGAAAGCTGAGCACACTGTCAATAAGTCCATACGTTTATGAAGACTAACAGTGGAAGGAAATGTGTCTTCCCTGAATTACAGAACAGTTCCTAGCATTTATACTGCCAATCCAATGCAAATATGGTATGATGAATATAAAGTTCTCCAGAGCATTATTTACGTTTTTACAGTTTTGAGTTTTCTTTGACATTTGGTTTTGTTTCCTTCATTTGTACATACATACCTTATTTGTGCATTGCTTCAGTTGATTATTTAATAAGTAAATCCTACTACTGTAATCGTAGTATATTTTCACTTAAATTAATTGAAAATTGTTTAACTTTGCTTTAATATGTTACTTTACAAAAGTCTCTAAGTTCTCATCCCTGTTGTGACATCATCATACATTTCAATTTTACCAATGTCTGTAACATTTTCCTTGTGATTTTGCTCAGTAGCACTGTTACTGAGAGCTGACTAAATATATAAGAAGTGGAATTCCATGCTCCTTTCTTGATTCACAGGGTCTTCATGTCTTATGGTGAATCCCAGGCTCCACCCAAGGCAGAGCAGTTATAATCTCACGGAAAACTGCCTATGACGACTCTTCCCACAATCACTGCTTTCTGTGTTTCGGTTTTTATTTTGTGCAACTACCTAAGCAAATGCTGAAGAAACTGTGGCTGAGACCCAAAGATATTCAGATTTCACCAACTGCAACAAAGTCCGCTGACCTATATTGTTTATATTAGCTGTGTTTTATGGAGAGGTTTTGGTCAGCATGGAGATATGCTAGGAAAAAACTTGTGAATTGTGCTACACATGGACACCCTACCTCAAACTGAAACAAAATAAAAAAAAATCAACCAACAAAGAAGATAACGAAACAAACAGCAGCTGCAGCAAGGAAATAATTCATTTATTTATAGGTAACAAGTTCTTATTGTCAAGGAAAAGAGGGACAAGAGTCCTGATGAGCCACAAATACACATGGAAAGTATGAACTAAAACATGGCATCCTGCACAGACTCTTGTTGTCTCAGGCAAAGCCATATGTTAGAGTTGAAATGGGAAGGAGCAAATGCTGTACACTGGAAGTGTCGGCAAGAGGGGGAAGCAAAGCAGATAAGAAAACAAATGGTTAAAGACAATAGTGGAAGATCTTGATGCTTTAAATATTAGCTATACTTCAGGATTCCTCAGGGGCCTTATCTGTGAATGGCATAGTTTCTCCAACGTGCAAGTACATCAGAATGCTAATTTCCAAAAATTTTCAGAATGATTTTAGTTTCTTGTGAACAAATATTTGCCCAGATTTACATATTGTTTGAATTCTGAGGATGTGTTTTAAAAACATATTTGTCTACTAAATAAGAACATTCCTTTCAGGTATTTTCAATCCTATTGGGATATAAATATTTAACATTACTTACCAGTTTGGCAGATTCAATTGGAACTCAAAAGCAAAGAACTTTTGAATAGAAATATTTTTAATAGAAATATAGCTTCCAGAAAAAATATAAACCTGTAAAAATTTCAAATAAATGAAAAAAGTGAAGATTTATTTAAATATAGAAAAATTTTAAAATATATAATATAAATGCTACTATTTGAAAATAAGATATGTATACATGTGGTTGTGACTCATAGTGTGGGTGCTAACAACCAAATCCAAGTCCTCTGCAAGACCAACAAGTGTTCTAACCCTCTGAGCTATCTTTTGCCAGCTCCTAAACTGTGTCTCATGGAGTCTTCAGTTAAGCTCATGAAGTTCACAGCATAGAAATGCAATGGGTAACTGATTGATCTCTTGAAATGAAAGCAGCATTTCTTCACACACATATATATGAAAATAAGAATTCATATGAAAATTTGAAAATTCATTTTAAAAATATGGAAGTATAATTTAAAGGGAAAAAAACATTATCTTGCACAACCTGAAGGTAAACTAGGACATTAAATCATATTTAAACTATTCAGAGATGAACATGATAAAATTAAATTTCATTTAATTAATAAAAGTTCAAATTTCATAATTATATGGAAATATAATCATGATTGAGATAAAGACATGGATTATTGGAGAATTTCAAATATTTTTACCTAGCAAGTATCATTTAAGTGAAGATCTATCTTTCTGTCTACAAAGTTTAATGGAGCAACTGGGCAGAGCTGGTGATCCTCAGCGGATGACGTTTCTTCTCTCAGCCAATGCATTTACTTAGGTAGTTTCTTTAAACTGGAGTGAATTGTTCAAAATCATGAACTATAATTAGAATAGTCAACTGGTCTAAGTAATGAATACAAGATATATATGTTATATTTCTGTATACATTCACACATGGATAAAACTAAAATATCACATAGGTAAAAATTTGATCCTACTGCACATACTGGCTTTGGGGGACCCTAGGCAGTTTGGATGCTCAACTTACTAAACCTGGATGGAGATGGGAGGTCCTTGGACTTCCCACAGGTCAGGGAACCCTGATTGCTCTTCAAGCTGATGAGGGAGAGGGACTTGATCGGGGGAGGGGGAAGGAAATGGGAGGCGGTGGCGGGGAGGAGGCAGAAATCCTTAATAAATAAATAAATTTAAAAAAATCCTTATGGGTTCAAGAACTAATTTATATGAATTTTTACAAATCATGTAAAATAAATAAATATATATATATGTATATATATATACATATATATACATATATATGAATAAGTCAAATGCACAAGGGTTCAGAGTAAGGTAGAGGAAATAATTGACAGCTACCACTCCGAGACAGTAGTGATTTTGGTAGATTTGGTAGACTGGCTGTGTTAGTGTTAAATGGACATTTGCTAGACTATTTGCTCAAAATATACTATACTATGGGCTGGAGAGATGGCTTGGCGGTTAAGAGCATTACCTGCTCTTCCAGAGGTCCTGAGTTCAATTCCCAGCAACCACATGGAGGCTCACAACCATCTGTAATGAGGTCTGGTGCCCTCTTCTGACCTGCAGGCAGACACACAGACAGAACATTGTATACATAATAAATAAATAAATATTTAAAAAAATACTATGCTACATCTTCTTCTGTTTCTTCATTTATAATCTATCTAAATGTATCACTTGCAATAGGGTGTAGCGTGTTAATACTGGTTCCTATATAAGAAGATAGATGCTAATGTCATTACTATGTAATCTCACCTTCATGGTGATGATAGGGTTAACATATGAGGAAATCAAACATCTATTAGATGTGAAGTTTAATTTTATTTATTTACTTATTTATGTAGTATCTTGAGAAAATTCACCAAATAAATACGCATGTATAATGCAGAATGAAATGTATTATGCATGTATTAATATGACACTTTAAAATTACAAAGTAATTTTACATATTCTCACAACTCTGAAAAGGACATAAAGGTATTGAATTTTGTCAGCATTCTATCTCTTCACAAGTTGGAAAAGTTAAAAGTGGACTCTAACTAATGCTCATAAAACTGAATTTTTACAAATCATGTAAAATAATGATCAGTGCTTAAAAATGCTTAAGGTTTGATTATTGAATAAATACTTTCAGCAGAGAGCATTGGAACCAGACAGCTGTCACTCCGACCTTTAAGGGGTACTGGAAATACCATGTGTAGACCAAATAACTTGCCCAATAAAGGCTCAAGCGCTCAACAAAACCAAACAGGGACAAACAGTGACAGTCTGCCAAGCCAGCTGCTCCCAACCGTTGTTAATGCTCTTCTTCCCGGAAAGAATCATGTCCTGGTATTATTCTCAGTAGAGATAAATGTCAGTATGTCAATTCCTGGCATGATTAAGGATTTTCACAATCCTTTGTCTACCACACACTAATCAACTACTGTAAGCATCTCTCAGACATTGCTTGTATTGCTATGATATAATTGTTCTCTGAATTTAAAAAAAAAACAATTTGATTTCGATACTAAGAAATCAGGAAAAAAGAGAAGGCAAAATGTTAGAAATATTCTACACATTCCCACTGAAGTCATTCCTTCACTATTTCAAAACTGAAGTGTTTAAATGCAAACATCATAAGGACAGACTGGCTACAGTCAATACCAGTAAATCTCTAGGAAGCGTTACAAGCCACTCTCAAGCTTCTCTTTTTACTTTTGAAAGAATAAAAATAAAAATGACAAGCCTGATAATTTGACTACTGATCAAAAATCTAGGAGGTGACAAATGAGGTTCTAGAGCAATCAGCTTTGAAAAAATACCTTTATTGGATGTTGATGGAAGAAAACAAGAAGAGAAAGAAATGAAAGGAAAATTAAGAAACAGTAACAATCAAGAACGGCGCTGAGGGAGAGTGAGGGAAGGTAGATTGAGACCAGAACCAAGCTGTGAGAAGGCTGTGTTAACCTGCAGGTACTGAGAGCTAAATTAACACAATAAACTTTTCATATTTCCTGAGGTTAAACTGAGAGTAAAACATGCCAGCTATGCAGAGAACACACAACATGGATTTATTAAAATGGAAATAAATGCATGAGCCATTGACCTGAGGCCTGATTGTACCTCAGAGGCTTTTAGGTGCCAATCAGGCTTCATTCCCTCCACGTCCTTCACCATTGGGATAAGGAAGGCTTGTTTTCTATTTGTTGATGTAGAAATACAGTTGATACCTCAACATTATTTTGGAGCCAAATATGAGCAGTCACTTCTCAGGAGAACAGAGTCAGTTCACCCCAAATAGCATGTTATAATGTGGTCAGAGTTTCATAATGTTTTATAAAACAGAACAAGCAATGTCAGGAATGAAGACTTTTTAAGAGTATATGGATGTAGGTGGTCAGGTTACAGCAAAGCAGGGACATCTCTTTAATCGACCTCGGATGCTGTTTGATGACATTCTTAGCCTTCAAGTTACATGGTTTGAATATGTATAGCTCCCCCTCCCCCCCCACTGCATCAACTCATGCGTTTGACTCATGCGTTTGACTGCTTGGTCCATAGGTTGTAGCACTATTAAGAGGTATGACCTTGTTGGAGGAAGTGTGTCTCTGTGGAGGCAGGCTTTGAGGTCTCACATACGCTCAAGCCACACCTAGTTACACAGTACTCTTTTTGCTGCCTGTGGATCCAGATGTAGAACTCCCGTCCTCCAGCATCCTGTCTGCCTGTATGTTGTCATGCTTTCCACCATGATGATAATGGACCAAACTTCTGAAACTGTATGCCAGACACAATTAAATGTTTCCCTTTAGAAGAGTTGCCATAGTCATGGTGTCTCTTCACGGTAATAGAAACCCTCACTAAGACAGGTTAGAAGAAGCTAGAAGCCTTTTAATGTGTTCCAAAAGGTGGCTATTATAAACACTATTAAGAATGCTAATAATAGGCCAAGACAATTTGCTGGTCTTGTGATGTTCCTTTGTTCGACAATCACAGTAATTGTAATCAACCAATCACTCTAGAAGAATACTTCAAAAAAATTATTTTTATTTTTTTATGTGGAGGATATTCAGTTCATATGTCGTAACCCTTTAAAACTAGCTGTAGTCCTGTAGCTAAATTCTCATAAGAGGTATACAAAGGAATATAAAGAGAAACTTCTTTGGTATCAGAGATACCTTGCAATGAGGATTTCAATCTAATGGCCTTGGAGGTCATTGTAAGGCCAGAGCTATATTCAACAGTACCTTATAGGATACACACATTATAATTTTTTCACTTTAAAAATTTTTGAGATTAGAAACACATTATTTCTATTTTTCCTTTGCTCTCTCCAAACCCTTCCATGTAATCCTTCTGCCTCCTTTTTATTAATTGCTATTGTATGCATATATGCAAATATGTCTATATACCTACATATAGCCTACTCAGTCTTTTTAATTTTAATTGCATGTATGTTTTCGGGGGTAAATACTTATCATTTGATAACCAATTTATGTTATTTTCCCTGGGGAAAACCAGTTCTCCCACTCTCAACATTCCTTAGTCTTGGTCACTGTGACGGCCAGCCTCGACCCGCAAGGATGACACGCGACACACCGGAGCTCTTCTCACTGCAGTTTATTTAGGACCTTTTACAATTGTATCTCTCTCTCTCCTCCTTCCTCTCCTTCCTCTCTCCTCTTTCTCTTCCTGGGCAAACCTCTCCCAGCCCTTAAAAAGGCATGGGCTACCAACTCCGGATTGCCAGGTGGGCACTGCCCATAGGTCCATGCATATGCAAGCAGCTGATGATCATTGCGTGATATAGCATAAGTCAGACTTTAGCCATAGAAGTTGATTATACATCTCCATCAGGTGTGGCTTCCCGCAGCTCGCTACAGGTCACCACATTTTGGTTAATGTCTGGTGGACTTTTCCATGTCTATTCTGGCATTTGTATTGCTGCAGTCCTTGTCCAGCTCATGTTGAGGCAATTGTGTCGGTGAGGCTTTATGGATACAGTTTTTTATGTTATTAAGAGATATGGGCTCCCTAAAAACTCCATGATATTTTTTTCTGGCTCTTATACTCTTTTTGCCCACTCTGTTGCAACTCTTACTTACAGAGGTGTTTTGAAGGCATGTCTATTGGGGCTGGGCTCCAAAGCTCTGCATTTTGATTGTTTGAGGTCTTTGTAGTCATATCCTCCTTTTGAAAAGAGAAATTTCCTCAATGAGGAATGCAAGCTACATGTATCTGTGGAAATAAGAACAAATGTTTAGGTTGTTGTCAGAGGTTGTGCTGGTTTAGTAAAGTAGTAGTTATAAACAACATATCTCTAATGGGACTTAATACCTATTGAGCAAGAGAGTTGCCATGCCTGGTTCTGGTACCTAGGCTGTTGCTCTGTACTAGTGAAGTCATGGATATGAAAAATTCATTCTATTTTCTTCTGTCTCTAGGGATTTTTTTTTTTTAAAAACTTTCCTCTTTGATTTCTTGGTTGACCGGTTATTCAAAAATGTCTTTTTTGGTTTCTAGTATTTACATGGTTTCTTTAGTTTCTAGTATTTTCTCTAAATAGTCTTATTGCATTACAATCTGATAAGTCACAAGGAACCATATCAAGTATTATTTTTTGCTGAGACTTGACTAGTCTCCACCTTCGGTTTAGAGATTGGGTTTCTCACTGAGCCTAAATCTTACTGATTAAGCTGGACTGGCTTGCTAGCAAACCCCTGTGATCCTTTGATCTCCACCTTCCCAGAGTAGGGTGACAGACATGTGTCACTATGCCTGGCTTTTATGACATGAGACTGTAGATCAAACTTAGATACCCATACTTCATGTCAAATACCTTCCCTACTGTTGCAATATTTCATTTCTCCAGGAAGAAACTGACTTCTAGAAAGTTCTGTGCTATTAAGGTTTTATGATATAATCCTAAATCAAAATGATTTGACATTTCAATGGCTTATGACAAAATGGAATACTATGTTTGTATTATGGAAGGTGAAGTTCTCTGAATAATTTTTTTTTCTGGAATCCAACTGAAGAAATTTCTCCAATCTTGGACCTGCCATTTTATTGGAAGAATAGAGAAATTTAAGAAGTTGATAATTTCTATTAATATATAGATGGGTAGATGATAGATAGATGAGTGACATAGAGATGATAAATAATGACAAATTAGACAGATACATAAATACACAGATACATAGACAGATGATCAATAAATGAAGATATGGCTTGATAAATTGGATAGACAGATAATAAATGTTGTAGAGACAAATTCATTATGTACAAAATCATTATTTACTGAGTATACACTCAAGATCAGCTTCAACATCTTGTTATTTTGTGAATACTTAGTGTTGGGCTTCAGTTTAATTTCTTGACAGTTGTGAGCATCTATGTCAGGTTCTCTTCTAGGGTCCTTCTCATTCAACATAGATTCTTTAGGACACCTGAATAAACAGTATAGTGCACATGTCTATAGCCCTACTGTTCTCATCATCACAGTAAAATGTCAGGGCATAATAAAATAAAAGGTTGTTAGATGCCAGATGGGTATTGTTGGAAATTAAACTCATATCTTCTACAAAATCAAGAGAACTCTTAGATAATGAGCCATCTCTCTCCAGCCATATTTTATTTTATATATTTTGGAATCTGCTAAAAAAATCTTTATTTGCTGTTAATATCTCAATTTGTCACACCAATTCTCCAAAATTCAAAGCATTCTTCATGAAAAATCCTTTAGTTATTTATATATTAAACTTCTGTGCCATCTGCAAAATTACATCTGGAATGTTTCTTCTACATTGGAAACCTAAAATAATGGATTCCAATACTAGCAAAGGAATCCTTAGCAGCAGGATAGATGAACTTACCAGTAAGAATGATGGAAAGAAGACAAAAATTAAAATATTGTATTTCTTTTATGTCATTTTACTTAGGCTGCCACCAGAAAGTTTGGCCAAGATTTAGGGTAGGTCTTCCCACATTAAATGTTCCAATCAATAAAATTCCTCATAGTGTTCCTAGCTGCTTGGGTTTTAGTTGATTTCAGATATACTCAAGTTGACAGACATGATCAGTCGTTGTAAGTCTATGCCTTGCCATTTTAATACTCTAGTGCATCTCCTTATGTTATACTTAATCCCCAAGGCTGAGGCAGAGTGTACAGGGTCTGCACAGGCTTGAATCAGATGGGGCCCAAGAGATAAAAGGAAAAGTAGACACATCTCTCATCTGTAACTTACAATAAATCTTCAATTGATAACCACTTTCCTCTCAGGGAGTCTCAACTGGGGAAACAAACGACTCTTAAGGCTAGGCTCTATGAATGGCAGGAAATGGTCAACAGAAAAAGTATTACAAAATCAATTTCTTCTTTGGAAGTTCCTTGTCTCACAATGCTGTATTAGAAATTTTCGTTTATTTTTTTATATGTGTGTGTATGTATGTATATGTATGCGTGTATATGTGGTATATGTGTGAGTATATATATAGTGTGTGTCTCTTTATTATCTCTTTTTATACTACAATTCCTTTGTATATATATATATATATATATATATATATATATATATATATATATATATATATATATTATGACTTCTAGTTCAGTGTTTTGAGGGCCTATGTTTTTTGTTCCAACTCTTGGGCTCTTTTTCTTCTGTTGGTTTGTTTGTCCAATTCTCATAAACAGTGTTTGTTTCATATCATTATATTATATTATAATCTTATTATGTATTAAAAGCCCATTTGTATTCTAATGAGAGACAAAAAGGGCATGGATATGGGTATAACAGAAGGTGGGGAGGAACTAGGAATAGTTCAGGAAGAAATTGTAATCAGGATATTATTTATATGAGAAAAATTAAGTCTTCCAGGCTACTGGCATCTAACTGGTGTTAGCATTGGTTTTTTAAAATGTCAGTTCATCGTTCTACCAGGCCAGCTGCTTCAGGAAGATGGGAACATGCTAAGACAAATGAATTCCGTGAGTGTGGACCTACTGTCAAATATTTTTTACTTTTAAGTGAGTCAGAAGTAAGGTTGTATGGAAAATGAAGATGACAGCTAAGGCATTCCGTGAGTCCATGGATGGTAATTTTGAAGAAATGACTGTTTTTCAACTTAATTTCATGCAAATATTTGAAGAAGACTGAAAGTTACCACATTCTTTGCTACAGTACTACAGTAATAGTCTCTAACAAAGTTGTTAAAATTGATCCCTTCTGAAACCTCTTGAGGAGGGCCTCAACAGTCTACACAGGGTTGAACACTGTAGTCTTCCGAGATACGACTAGGATGGTGCATTAGGCCCTGCTTTTCTGTATTCAGCTGCTTTCATAGTCCAAAGCCTTAAAGTCTTTCACATTCTTCTAAACACACACACTCACGTGCATGTGTGTGTGTTCACGCGTGCGCGCGCACACACACACACACACACACACACACACACACACACACACACACAGAGAGCCATGTCTGACACAGAAGTAACTCAGTACCTGGTAGAAACTGCTCTCAAAGTTACTTTTCGATTGCTGTGACAAAGACAATCATTTACATGGGTTTATGGTCTCAGGTGAAGTTTATGATGTCAGTGCAAGGGCTCAGTGTTAGCAATAGCTATGAGCTCACATCTTGATTTTTAAGCAGATTGCAGAGAGAGAAATTGGATAAGTCTTTTGATATGGCAAAGCCTGCCCCCAGTAACAAAATTCCTGCATCTTTCCCATAGAGTTCTACCAACTGGAGATCAAATCTTCAAACATATGAATCTGCAGGGACCATTTTCATTCAAACAACCATAGTATTCATTAAGACATGTAGCAACAAATGCTAGAGAGGATATATGGAAATAAGAACCATTGTTCACTGCCTGTGAGAATACAAACCAAAATAGTGCCATGGAAAGCAGTTTAGAAGTTCATAAGTGATTGAAAATAGAATTACAATATGACCCATCTGTTCCACTATTTGGCATACACTCAGGGAACCCATGTCCCATCATTAGGGATATCTGTGCATTCACGTGTTTTGTTTCTCTGTTCATGATAATTAGAAAACGGAAACCACTTAGATATCCATCAACACAGCGAAAAGGGAAATGTGGTGTATATATACATAATGGAATAGTATTCAACCAAAAATAAAAATGAAATAATGAAATTTTGGGGAAAATGAATGGACTTAGAAAGTATAGTATTAAGGGAGGTGACACAAACTCAGAAAGCAAAAAGAAAACATTGACTCTTCACCATCTTCATAGTCAAGCTTACAATGTATTTGAAATATACCTGCATATTTCAAAGCAGGTATAAGTGTGGGTAGACTATAACATCTTATGATGAGACCATAAAAGAGGTCAGAATACAGAAGTGTCACATGAGTTATGAAAGGCAAATAGCTATTTTTTCTAGTTTCTAAGACACATGGTTATCGGTTTCTTTTTATGGAGAATAAGCAAAAAAAATCTAATTGATAGTAAAACAAAGCTCTTGGTGCAGGTTCAGGCTTCAGAAGGGTCATTATGAAGGAAAAGATGTTCACTGAGGTCAACAGAGCTTCGAACTGGGAAAAGGTTTTATCAACTGCCTTGATCTAGCTGTTTTTATTGGTAGCACATTACAACAAGGTGATTTAAAAAAAACAAATAAATGACAAACATCAATTTTCTGTTCTCTTCCTTAGCTTGCTTTGTAAAATGACTTTTTATTATTTATGCTTCATTTGAAGGTCTTATTCTATATTGCTTTCAGAGGTAAAAACTCTATTTGTTCTGTTCACTTTTGGGATCAAATAAAGGTCCTAATGAATACTATACATGCACTCTATTATTGAGCTAAAGCCTCACTTCTCTCAACGCTATTATCTAAATAACTCAATTTCTGTGATCAAATTCATGTTTTCCATGATTCTTTTGGGACATGTGTTAAATATTTATGTTTTTCTTACTAGTTAACTGAAAAAAGAAAACAAATTATGGAGCTATCATGAGGTAATAGATTTTGGTAACAATTTGTAAGGGGTATGTAAAACTGGTATACTTCGCTGTCCGTTAAAACAACAGCTAATGTACTATCTATGCCTGTAGGTACTCAGAAACTCCTTTTGAATAATTTCTCAAGTGAGTTTGCCCACTTATTAAATGAGTGCAGCAGCCTTTTGGCTGAGTTCTCATCTGTTCCTACGAATCCCATGTGCCAATCTGGATGATGTCGATTTGAATATCAGCACATCTAAAAACCCAACTCATCTGCAGTTAATTTGGGGATTTGCAGTCCACGGTGGCAGAGATCTCGGTTCAGAAGGCACTTCAGTGCTTTTTAATTGGCAACTCAATTCAACACACACACACACACACACACACACACACACACTAAAAATTTCACTTTTCTGAAGGATCACTCTGTCTTCTAGGAGCAGATCGTTTTTCACAGATTCTGAGCTCAGAGCTGGGAAAGTACAATGGTGGTTGAACTAGAGAGAGGAGAGCATGGAAGCTTGGTAGTTGAAAGCACTTCTGCTCACCTCCCCTGGTGGGAAGGAGTGGAATAATGAAGTTCAGCCTCCAGCTGCTCAATGTCCTCAGGACATCAATTAAGCCCTGTACTTCTCAAGTCTGTTTCTGTTTCTCAGTTATGTGCGTTTTTTGGATACTCAATTATCGCCAACTAAATCACATTCCAATTACACTGAGGAGGATGGCAAGCTCACAAAATGTAGTCTAAGCTCCCTTGTTAGTTAAAATAATAAATGCCCCTTACATCATTGCTACTGATATTTCTATAAATATTGTACTAATTTAACATTGTTCTTAGGCTTCAGTTTTGGTGATGGCACTTGCTTTGCTTCTAATTAAGAAGCATTATGTTCAGGATTATAATTCTATATTGTGCCAATAGGAAAGTCTTCTATAACATATTTATAACATAAAATATGAAGGCAAGATCAAATATGAAAATGCTGATTAATTTGAGACTTCAAATCTCATATATTTTTAATTGCATATTGAAACCTGGTGTTGCTGTAGATCTGATGAACACATTAATTTTTATGATGAAGACTGATTGTTTTGGTAATGATTATCTGCATTGGGGTCATACTTGCATGTGTTACCTAAGGAATTATGATGCTCTGTCCGGAAGCTACTCAAATGACTTAAAATTTTTACCTTCAAATTATGGTTATATGTAAGATATTATGAGAACCCAGGGTCTAATAACTCTGGAAAAGACTACTCTGCTGGTAGGTAATTCCTGTATCACACAAAAATTGAAATTACTCATTGCACCTCAGTAATATAGCTGTGTAAACCATGACAACAACAACTGACAGGTAAAGAAAACTGTATTCTCATGGTCAACCCCCTAGAGAGGAAACTAAAGGGGACTAATGACAGTTGAGATTAGGAAAATTTCTCTGCTACAGGAATGAGTCCTTTATTATCCAACACTAAATAGTAAGCCCTGAAGTCATATACATATTAAACAAAGTCAAATAGACTTAGCAGGTTATAGTTACATAATTGTGCATTTATTTATACAGATAATAATAACTAAAGAAAAAGAAACCAAGAATTTGAGGGAGAGTAGGGGAGTGGAAGGAGTTGAGAGAGAGAGAGGAGGGGAATGATGAAACTAATTTTTGAGATGATTTAAATTTTATTTTAGGTGTATGGGAGTTTTTTCTCTTCTGTGCCTTGTGCATCACAAACAAGCAATGACCACAGAGCCCAGAGGAAGGCATGGGATCCCATGGAACTGGAACTGAAGAAGACTGTGAGCTGCCCTGTGGTGACAGGAATGGGACAGGCTTCTCTAAAAGAGCAGCCAGGGCTCTTCATGTTTCAGGCATCTCTCTGACTGAGGAATTATGTAATTATATTTTAGTTCAAAAATCATGCAGTTATGTTTTAATTTCAAAAGACTACAGATGTGTTTTATGTTCTTCATACAAAACTGTAACTCTTTTTTTAAAAACCGTTTAAAAATATGAATAGAAAACATTGTCCTGATTTTTGACTACCTTGGAAACTGGAATTTTCACCCCTTAAGTGAGCAACTTGCTCTAATGTCAAGTTGTAAATGCCTTTTGAGAGGCAAATGAGAACAGAGAAAAAAGGACGGAGAAAAAAAGAAGAGCAAATTGAGGGAGAAAATATATTTTTGTTTAACTAACCTAGACGATACCACTAGTTACTGTAGAGCATAGGAATTAAATTCGTTTAAAAATTGGAGCCAGGCAAAACAAATGAAGACTAAGTAATTACATAATAATCTCTTGCTTTAAACTACCTGAAACAAAATATGGCATGGTTTGATGGTTGATGGTTTGTGTTTTTTAAATAACAGATCTTCACAATACAGTCATATACATACACACATCTTTGTGGATCTTGAGTCAGTAGGACACATGGAGAGACAGTCATTCCTGATCAGTATGTGTCTGTCTTGGTTTTAGTATATGAGTATTTTGCCTCCATGTGTGAATTTGTGCTGTGTGCATGACTGCTTGTGAGGGTCAGAAGAGAAGATCTCATATCCTGGAACTGAAGTTATGGATTACTGTAATCCATCATTTGGGTGGTGGGAACTTAAGCCAGGTTTTCTGGAAGAACAAGTGCTCTTTCCAGGCAAGCCATTGCTTCAGTCCCTCATCCATGGTGTTTTAACCCCGACTAAGGCTTGTTGCCATATGACTGTGACAGACAAAGCAGTCACCAGTGAAGTATTGTGTAAATGTGCCTTCCATAGCACTTCAGAGAGTCGGTGCTGGCTATGCAGTACATGATGGCGGACTCAAGCAAACCATAGCTCTTTAAATTAATATTTTACCTTTATATGTCACCAGGTTATTAACAAATATTAAAGCCGAGTGGTGGTAGCACAGGCCTTTAATTCCAGCACTCGGGAAAAAGAGGCAGATGGATCTCTGTGAGTTCAAGGTCAGTCTCTGTTCTACAAGTGGTAGTTCCAGGACAGATAGGGCCATTGCACAGAGAAACCCTGTCTCAAAAAAAAAAAAAAAAAAAAAAAAACCAAAACAAAACAAAAAAAACAACAACAAAAACAAAACAAAAAAACCCAAACAAATGAAGATATTAAATGCCTAAAGTGATGGTCTTTATTATAACACTTCATTCATTGATATAATAACCATATTTGTCACCTGACATATAATCACATCTCTTGTCTTTCTTATTCTCCTGAACTTCTTTCTCTTCCTTGGCAATCTGCCTTTTGCTTTCATGTCTGTGTTTGTTTAAGATTTGAAATGTCAAATAACACATCTGAATAGGATATGTTATTACATATAAATATAAATGTCATTTTTATATAAGATATCTGAATAAGATATGTCACTATATGAATATTAATAACATTTTATTGATTTCTCTCTATATAATATGCATACACACAAATATATATATACACACATGGAAAATTTGTTACAATCACCTGTGACTCATTTGCAGAGTCAATGTCCTCTTCCGACCTCTAAGGACACCAGGAGCATGCATGGCACATATACCTACACCCTTGCAAAATACTCATACACGTAAAAATAAATCAATAAATAATTCCACGAGGATGAAACCTGTTGTGGGTTGACTAGGTGAGTCCATGGGTAAGGAAGGTAACTCCAACAATCTGAGTTCTATTATTAATATCCAGATGGTGGAAAGTGAGAACTAAATATTCCAAATTGATCTCTGACCTCCACATACACTCCATGGAATATGCACACAAAGAAATAATAAATAATATAGAACAATTTTAAATTATTAAATTAAGTTAAACTATTAAAAGAAACAGCTTCTTCGTTTTTTTGCTAAACATCAAGTAATGACAAATTGTAGAATAAAAGAAAAAAATGTAATGTCTTTAAAATAATAAGCATTTTTTTTATGAAACTCTCTGAAAAGCTGTATGTGTTCAAGGCTAAGGATGTACCTCAGTTGGAAAAGTGCTTGCCTCTCATTCATGAACTCTGGGTTCATCCAGCAGCACAAAATGGAGCTGGTGGAGCAGGATTTTAGTCACAAGCACTGAGGAGGTGAGGGCAGAAAGGTCTGAAGTTCAAAGTCTTCCTCTGTTTCTCAGTTAGTGCCAGAGCACCCATGAGATTCTGTCTTAAAAAAAAATAAAATAAAAATTATTCTCATGTATTACAATATTCTTGAAATCAAATTGACTTTTATTTGCTCATCCTATCTAGAATAAATTTCTATTTGAACAGCTGGCTCTCTGGTCCTAAGGAAGTTAGCTACGAAGCTTGTTAATAGAAACAGTATCAATCAGTCATGTTCCATTTAGCGCTGTGTTTGTGACTGCATTTTATCCTCAGCCGAGACGCAGAGATCCGCTGAGAAATACATGTATTTGAAAGTTGGTCATGGTTTATAACTCCTGGGATTCAATCCTCTTAGGCACACTATACGGCAAGAAAAAAAAAAGGAGAGAGAAAAATACAATGCTGAGGATCAATTTTCAAAAGACAATAAACCAGATAGAGGACCTGTGGAGGACTAGGCTTTCTACAGGGAAATTAAACCTTGATAACAGCAAAGATCTTAAAAATGTATTTCTTGAGAGAACAAAATCCCTTCCATTGAGACTTTAAATTGCATTTAAATAGGGAAACAGATCCACTTATTTGCTATGCATCTTTCCAATAATTCTAAATTGGAAAAAAAAAAAAAAAAGGGAAAAAACAGTCCAGCTCTGTTTTGCCTTTTGACGTCAATTTAAGTCAAGTGCAAAGAATCCTGTTTAGAAGATGCATTGGAGCTAATCCGTTGTCATTCAGTGACAGCCCAGAAAAGCAATGCCATACCTAATTAAATTAGTTAAATACTGCTGTCTGGATTTATCTAGTTGTTGTAATTTAATCAGTGTTAAATGAGATCATCATTTAATTAAAATTGAAACTAATTAATTGTTCCAATCGTTGTTTCTATGAAAGACGAAATTTCTTAGGAAAGCCACTTTGAGGAGACCACTTTGCACAATGCCTTAGGACCAATCCCGAGAATCAGACCCCATCCCAAGATAGTCATGCTGGTGTTTTAAATGAACATACAGCGTTAAAGAGAAAATATTGACTTTACGCTGGCTAAAAGTACTTAAAACAAGAAGGAAAAAAGGAAAGAACTAAAACAATCACAAAATTCAAGCAAAAGAAAACAAAAGCCATGTATTAATGTCTCAACTATTTGTTGATCAAAAGCAATTTGATTATGATACGTTCCATAGATATTTTTCAATTTTAATGATACAATATATTTTTGTTAGATGGCTTGATTGTCCTTCATTGTAGATGGGTCTGTCTGCTGTTGTAGTCTTTCCCTTGACTTTTTGTGGATCTCTGCGATAAATTTATTCATTAGTGAATAAAAATACATATTTTTAGTCTTTTCTGCTTTTTAGGGAAAGCTTGCATACTAGGGATGTGATCAGATGGGGAAATGAGGGAAATATTTCTTAAACTGGAGGCTTTAGCAAAAGCTAACTGGCTCTTTTATAGTGTTTGGCAATTGACATGTAATTCCTGCTTCAGAACGATGAATCAAGCTCGTGGGAACTCATGAACTCTAGACAACCAGCTGTGGAGATGCAGGAAGGAGGGCCTTGGTCCTGCCTCAACTTAATGTGCCAGGCTTTGTTAACTCCCCATGGGAGGGCTTACCCTTTGGGAGGAGTGAATGGGGGTGGGCTGAGGAGCAAGATCAGGAACTGTGGTTGGAATATAAAGTGAAATTAAAATAAATAAATAAATAAATAAATAAATAAATAAATAAATAAATAAAGAGAGAGAGAAATGTTTAAAACAGAAAGCTTGATACCATGGTTTTCCTTGTACTTCTTTTACCTCTTGGGAAAGGAACTGATGCTATTTCTGGTATCACAAAGGAAAGGATACATTCCTTACTGAGTTCTTCCAACCACATCTCATCATCTCTTCATTACCCTTTTGAACCCTGTGAGAAAGAGGACTTTAAATGTCTCACGGATGACAAGGCCACCAAGAGAAACACGGCACAGATTTGGGTTTTTCTCATTCCGTTGCACACAGTGGCTTCAGTTTTGCACTTTGGTGCAGATGGGGTGGTCTTTCACTAGAAAAACTCTGCATAACAGAAATATCGTGTGTGGGTAAGGGAACCAAGGAATGAACCAGTAGTTTAAAGTCATGATTGGACTATGTTTCTCTAAATGTCCTTTCTCTCATCTGTTCCTGGTGTCTGAAGGGGGACTGGCAGCTAAATCATGGATCTAACAACACAGAAAAGGATGACGAAATCCATGAACTGACTGCGGGGCACGTTCTAATCATGTTGCTGCTACCAACTGGCTATACTCTCAATGGAAGAAGATGTCTTCTGTCTACCAGGAAGCACGTCTTACCACATACTGTTTGGTTTTAGTGTTGATTTGCCATAAATTAGATTGCCTGAGTAGGAGACTCAGCTGAAGAGCTGTGCTGATTGCCCTAATGGAGGTGGAAGATCCATGACAACAGCAGGAATCACCTTATGTAAATGTCTAGGTTCGAATAAAGGGTGAGGCAGAAAGATTACTCCCCCGTGTCTCACCTGATCTTCCCTCTGGCTTCCCAGCTATTTCAACCTGTTGCTGCTGCTTCTGCTTTCTCTTCTGATGGCCACAAGCAGCATTCCCAGGTTCGTCTGACAGACATTTATTGTGGGATTACTCCAACTGCTGAGGTCCCAACCTCAAGGACCAAGTAACAATTGGTTTCTCCACCGTTCGGGTGTAGCTTCGTTATTATTACTATTCTACCATAGCTAAATTAATAAATTATTTAATATAATGTGTATGTTTTTAAGTATGAAATCACCCCACTGGTTCTGGTCCTCTACGGAATCCTTACTAAAACACCAGATCATTTGAAGAACTTCTTCCATCATTTATTACTTGGTCTCACTCTCGAATTTGTAGGTTTGTTTCTAATAGTATTGGTAATGTTAGAGCATACTTTGAATTAAAGAAACACCTGGAGTTATTTTTTTTTCTAAGTCGATAATATAAATGAAGGAAAGCAAAATGAACAAGGAAAAGGTTTCTAGAAGCTACTTTTAAATAAACTCATTGTATGTTGTCAAAGACAGAGAAACATAATCTAAACCAGTTTTTTTGGGGGGGGGATCATGATATCATGACAACAGAAAATAAATGACAACAACAGAATCAATGCCTATTTGAAAGCAGAAAATACTTTCAAGGGGCTCTTTGAAGTCTGCATTTAATAAACCTAACAGGATTCTTGCTGAAGGTATGCCTGGGTAGTCAGATACCAATGAGAGATGGTAAATGATAAAATTAATAGGACACCAAATGTAGAAAGGGTTGTGCCTTAGATCAATTAGCCGATATGCCACTACAAGTGTGTTCTTATGGTTAAGTGTCTAGGATGGGGGGGAGTCACTGAAAACAGGCTCAAAACTACTTGTCAAGAGTTTGTACAAATTGGTTATAGGAGTTGATTCATGGCAGAACACATGCCTAGCAAAACAAGGAACCAAACTGAAAATGTTTGGACAAAATGATAGATTATTATTATTTTTCAGATGCTCTGTATAGGACTATATATTTATAAACATGTTGGGGTTTACTCCTCAGCACCCGAAATTTAGGTTTCGAAGTAGTGTATTCCGCATAATCCAGTTCTTAAATATGTTACTTAGTAGAGAATGCGCCATGCATAGATCCTGACTGAACTGATATTTTCTGTGAGATAGGAATGAGGAAACTGCAGTAACATACATAAGAGGTCTATCTCACCCAAATTAAAAATTTAGCTAAGGGGCTTAATGGTTAAGAACACTGGCTACTCTTTCAGAGCACCCAGATTCAGACAACGGCACCACAAGTTTACAACTTGTAGGAGGAGAAGCTTGTTCATCCAGGCTTCTCAAAATCTAAATAACCACACAGAAACTGTATTAATTAAATCACAGATTGGCCCATTAGCTATAACTTTTTATTGGCTAACACATCTTAATTTAATTCATTTTTATTAATTTGTATATCACGATGAGGTTGTGGCCTACTAGCAAATTTTAGCACTTCTACATTTTGCCATGGATCCATAGCATCTTCTAACTCCACTTTTTTTTCTTTGCATTTTGTTTAGTTTTTCCCACCTAGCTCTGTTCCCCTATAGCTCTGCTATAGGCCCAAAGCAGTTTTTTTATTCATTAACCAATTAAAGCAACACATAGACAGAAGTACCTCCCACACCATTTCTTTATTTTTTGTTTAAATAAAATGGAAGATTTTCACTTTAACGTAGTAAAATTACATATACCAAAACAGGTATCAAGCAAAAATTACAGTTACAATATTTTTATTTACTTTATCTTTAATTATAACTAAGGAAAACTTTAATTATCTATTTATTCTTTAACTCCATATAATATTACCTAAGTAAACAGGAAGTACATTGTAAGCAACTTCTAAAACCTAGAATTGACAGAGATAATTTTGCTGCCTGGATAGTCCCCCATAGTTTCTTTGTACTGTTGGGGCATCCATTTTTGGCCTACAGGCCCATAGTATTTGGCTGATTTTCCATGAAGCAGAAAATTTTAAAGACAGTCTAGTCACTTTTTTTTTTATTATATAGAATGTATTGCAGACTCTTTTATGAAGCAGGAACCCC
>NC_022024.1:6356174-6358003 GCF_000317375.1 Microtus ochrogaster
CCGGTTTTATCCCATGCTTTTTCAGACTCCGGCCAGCTGGCCTTGGTGAATTCCCGAAAGAACATCTCCATTGTCTCAGTGTGTGGTTGTACCCCTCGCGGTCCTGAGGTCCTTGCTCATGCTCCCCCTCCTTCTGCTCCTGATTTGGACCTTGAGATTTCTGTCCGGTGCTCCAATTTGGGTCTCTGTCTCTGTCCCCTTTGGAGCACCGGACAGAAATCTCAAGGTCTTTAGTTCTTAAACATTTTAAATACCATATTCTGAATGTCTCTGAAAGACTTGAAGAATATGAAATATATCTAAATGAAATATATCCCTGTATATCTAGAAAACCTAACTAACATGACTACAGGCTTGATGATTATCTATTAACCAATATTTTTAATTATATATTATGTTTTTAAATAAGCTACACAATCACAATGACTTAATCAAGAGCAGTACATATATATATGTAACAAAATTGTCCTTAAATTTGTATCAATAAACCAAGATTTATACCAATGCAACTCTCTATAGCATATCCCCCTTTAAATGTAAATGAATAATTATAAACAATATTTGGGAATATGGGATTAGTTCTGTCCATACTACTTCCTGCATTTTGGGTCATTCATGGTGTATCCTGTGTGCCAGGTTCATCTCAGTCAGCAGTTGGGTAAGGCATTTTCTTTGTGGGAGTGTTTACAGCAACCTTTCAGGGAGTCTTGTTCCGTGAAACCATATTGGTCTGAAAGCAATCCACAGGTTCTCATCTTCCATGGAAACAAGAAAAGAACTTTTCCAAAGAGGCAGATCCTTAGATCCAAATTTGGAAATCATGATACCTTTATAATATACATGGTTTAGCTTAGCAGCCCATGAAATGAAATGTCTCTCTGTACTTAGCTCCTTTACAGTCAAAAAATTTAAAGAAAACACAATAACATACATAATCCAGACTCTGTATTTTCATCTTTATGTGGCTTTTTTTTACTCCTTTAATCTATGACTGTATTCTGTCTCTTTAAAGACTTTTTTTACTTTTTTTTTACTCTCTATACTCTGTTGCTTCTCTCTTTTAAGCCTACTTACATTTATTCAACACTGTGACCCATTTAGAGTTTTTTTATGTCTGAATCTGTCCTTATTGAGTTATTTGTAATTCTCTACTGTCTCAAAGAGCTTTTAAAATGGTAAGCAGCTTGGTTGCAGCTTCTCTGGATGCTGGCTACACCTCTCTCCAATTTCAAAATGGTGGATGTACCATTTCTGCTAGCTCTGGGGTCACCAGGTAGGTGTCATGCTTAGCACTTTAACTCTAAGAATGAATGTGGAGCATATAAACATTTTTAATTGGAGTAATAGCTAAATCTGTGATGCAGAGCACTGCGCAGCCAGGAAATATCTCTGTATATGATGTTTTAAGGGTATTTGACTTGTTCTGACTTCCACAAGCACTTCGCATGAGCATGGTGCCTAGACAAACAAGCAGGCAAAATATTCTTCCAGGTATAGCAAAATAATTTTAAAAAGTCAAACAAGATATACTTTGAAACAATTGCTTAGAAAAAATACACTTGTAAGAGACATTATTTTTACCTGAATATTTCTCCAAACAATAAAATGGAATAAATAATAAAATTCTTGCTATTTGATAGGACTTTGAGCTAGGAGTCCATATGCAGCAAAGGAATCAATACACATCCTCATACTTCCTTAGTAGACATAGTGGCACTCAGCCAAACACACTCAGTTATTTTACTGTGATGAAGAGCACAATATGCTAGTCCAGGGCTATAATACAAAGCATGACAGCATGGTTTGATTATTTCTTTACTGAACTCACA
>NC_022024.1:6359473-6362311 GCF_000317375.1 Microtus ochrogaster
TGTTTTATGTTCTGATCTTCAGGAAAGCTTTATTTATTAAAATACAAATAAAATATCATTTTCCAATTTTTGTCTAAAATAAAAAGAAGGCTATAACTAATAAAAGAAAAACTAGATACAATAAGTACAGTAACAATATACATTAAATAAAAGCAACAAATCATCAAAAATGTCTAGTCTAATTGCATCTGATAAATTTGGAGAAAATACATAATATTTATCCTATCTTAGTGAGTCCAAAGTCTTGTACCTTATTTACTTTCTATCATAACTTGCTTTCTGCATCTGGTAAACAAGGAAAACTATAACTATCAAGTCTTCAGCTCCCTGAGTGAACCAAGAAGGAAATAAAATTAAGTGAGTAAGCAGGAAGCAATAGCAAACAAATTCCAAAAAATGTGAGAAATGACACAAACAACTGGCTGCTTTGTCAGTCACCCAAAGTTCCAGTATTTATCTGCATATGTATACATTCATATGTATGTTAAATAGAAATTAAATATATACATTCATGTATATACATATTATACATATCAAGAAAGAAATCTTACTAATTTTTACTTACTGTGGTTAAATTTGAGTTTTCTCTGTTAACTAGTTGCAAAATCATCATACATTTAATATAAACCATATTTCAGCTTTTGAATTTGGTCTTTTCCAAAGCAAGCAATATACCAAACAATAGTACATAGTAGAGGCTGTGAAAAATAGGGTAAGGGATACAGAAAGTTTATCTGTAGACATTAAGTTGCAGTAAGATCAGAGTTAATGGACTGTTGGGCTTATTTTATATAGTAAGGCTCCTGTAGCTAGCAATAGATGTGTCATGCACTTCAAAAAGCCACAGGAAAATACGCTGAATCACGTGGCACAAAGAAATGTTAAATGTTTAGGGATATAAGTATAAATTAACCATTTTGAACATCATGCTAAGTATATATTTGTGAAAGAAAATATGTTACTTTATCCTTTTTCTAGTCTTAACTTGCCTTTTAACTTAGGCTCGTAGAAGTTAGGGAATGCTATGCTTTTGTTTTCCTCCTTTTTAATTATTTGGAAAAGTTTTTTTAAAGAGTTTTAAGTATCTTCCTTTGTTAAATTAATCAATAAATAACTTGTAATAGGAATTTATGCAAGGATAGTTTACTCCCCCTCAGCAGTTTAAATCTTTGGAGGAAAATTTCCATTTCACAAAAAAATATCAGATTTGAGGGATTCAATGTTTCATTATGTCTTTCTCACATTCCATTTTATATCTGTAAGATTGATAATGATGACCAATCTTTCCCTCACAATATTCATAATGTGAGCCTTTTTATTCTATTTTTGATCAGTTTAGTTTTAAAGAACTCTTTTTTAATATTGTTAGAACTCATTTATAAAAACCCTTTCACTATTCGTTTCCATTGGCCAATTCATTAACTTGCATTCAGATGTAATTAGTTCCCTTTCTCTGCTCTGAACTTCCTTCTGTCTCCTGTTTTGAAGTCCTCAAATAGATGTTAAGGAATTGACTTAAGGTATTCTTCCTTAATATAGGCATTTAGAGATGTAAAACCCTCCCTAAGCACTCTTACAGTTGCACTGTATAATTACAGCATATCAATTTATTTCTCTCACATAATTCTCTAATGTTCTTTATAATTTTTTGACAATCATTTTACTATAAAGCACAATGTTTAAATTTAACATATATGAGATCCTCTCCATGTTTTTAACTTCCAATTTTGCTTTATTGTTTTTAGAGAACACATTTGTATGAATATCCCTTTAACACTGCTGGGGCTTGTTTAAACTATAGCATAGAAGGCCAACTGTAGACAGAAGTTTCTGTCCTGCCTGGTCTCATAGGCATTCATTCCCAAATAAACACACAGAGGCTTATATTAATTATAAACTGCTTGGCATATTACTTCGACTTATTATTAACTAGCTCTTACAAATTAAATTAACCCCTAATTCTTACCTATCTTTAGCCACGTGGCTTGATACCTTTCTCAGTAAGGCATTCTCATCTTGCTTCCTCTGTGTCTGGCTTCTAGCTACTTTCTGAGTTTCCGCTTTTCAGAAATTTCCTAGTCTCTTAGCCACAACTATACTTCCTGCCTGGTTACTGGTCAGTCAACGTTTTAGTAAAGAAAAATGAGTGACAAATCTTTACAGTGTATAAGAGCATCCAAGAAGCACAACACATGAAAAAGACATTTCTTAATAGTAAAAGCATATAAAAGATTATTCCAAGCAAACTAACGCAAGAAATAATCAAGTTAAACATTATCACAAATCAAATGGAACTAATAATCATTAGAGAAATTGTCACCCATACATTAAATGATAATTTCTTCTCAGTATCCCATGGAATTTATTTAAAAACTGACCATATATTAGGACAAAAATCAAGTCTCAAGAGATAAAAAAAATTAAATAATACATCGTCTTCTAACTGACCTAATGAATTTAATCTAGATATCCACAAAATAGGAAGTAGCTGAAAGGTTACAAACTCAAGAAAGCAGAACAACTCATTAATGGATGAAAATTCGCTCAAGACAGAAATCAAAAGGGAAGTGGAAACATATCATGACCAAGTCTTAGGATAGATTATAATACAGGAAGTTCTGAAATGTAGGCTCATAGCACTAAGCACCTCCAAAGAAAAATGGGATAATCTCAAACTATTAAATTAACAACACAGATAAGAAAAATAATACTCCCCAAAATATATAGGAAAATAAAACTCAGGACAAAAATAAGTCAAATAAAACAAACAACAAGAGCAATACAAAAAATTCCATGAAGTGAAGGTATTTTATTTGAGAAATGCAACATGATTTTTTT
>NC_022024.1:6364426-6382608 GCF_000317375.1 Microtus ochrogaster
GTGAGATGGTATCTTAAAGTTGTCTTGATTTGCATTTCCCTGATGCAACATGATTTTGAAATCTTAGCCAAATTAATGAAAAGATGAGGATGATCCAAATGAGTAAGGTTAAAGGTTAAAAGGGTGACATAACAGATATCAGGGAAATTCAGAAAATCATTGAATATACTTTAAAGTTTATAAACCATAAAAGTGGAAAATGTAAAATAAATTAATGATTTTCTTGATATATACATGTCAAGATATATACATATCAAGAAATATATATACATATATACATACACAAATATATTTCCGGAGTGTGTATATATATATATTTCTTCATATGTATATATATATAAATTTACATATAATATATATATATATATATATTCCAGAGTATACAAAGGTAAAGTAAACCATCTAAATCTAAACAAACAATAATCCCTGGTCAAAGATTAATGAAAAGTTCCCCAATCAAAAAAAATCACAGGGCCAGATGAATTCAGTGCAGAATACTATCCAAACTTCAGAAAAAAAATAACTAATGCCAATGCATTTTGTGTTATTTTTCATAGTAGACAGAAGGATCATTTTTTAACACTTTTCCTAGTATTACTATGATCCTAATACCAAAACAGCACAAAGACCCACAACAGAGAAATTTTAGACCAATTTGTTTTATGAGCAGTGACATAGAAATTCTCAATTAAATATTTGCAAACTTAACTCAAGAACACCGACTAAAGATTATCAACTATGAATCCATTGGATTCATTCCAGAGATGTAAGAATGATGCTAAATAAATAAATCGGTTTATATAATCACCACATGAACAGACTAGAAGACAAAAACCACATCACATGAGATGCAGAAATATTCTTTGACAAAATCCAATACCCCACCCATTGAAGAGAGAGTAAAATTATGAGGAACATATTTCAACATAATAAATGCAAACCAAAGAAAGCTACTGCCACCCTCACCCTAAATCAAGAGAAACTCAAAGCATTTCCACTAATAAAAGAAACAACTAAGAATGTTAGCTCTTCATGCTTGCTCTTTACCAATTTAATGAAGTACTTTGTTGAAGTCTAAGCTAGAAAAATGAGATAAGTGAATGAAAACAAGAAGAGTCAAACAGGAAAAGAAATCAAAGTATATTATTTGCAGATAGCATATTTTTATACATTAAAGACTCCACAGAGAAATGTCCACAGATGACAAATGCCTTCAGTAAATTAGTAGGATACAAAATTAACAAGAAAATGTCAATTGCCTTACTACCCACAAATTACAAACATATTGAGAAAGAATTCAGGAAAACAATACTTTTAACAATAACCTCACAAAATATTTTGGGATAACTTGAAGCGAAAAAGTAAGACTTCTATATTAAAACTTTAGGGAACTGAAGAAAGAAATTGAAGTAGATATCAGAAGTCCAGATGACTCACATGCCCATGGATCTCTACGTTTAATATTGTGAAAATGGCCATCCTACCAAAAGCAATTTATAGACTCAACACAATTCCCATCAAAATTACAATACAATTCATCTCAGAAATTATGGGGAAAATTATAACTTTACCTGAACACACATACACACACACACATGCACACACACATGCACACACACAAAAATAACAAAAATATGATAGCTAAAACAATTCTGAATGATAAAAGAACTGTTGGGGTTATCACCATGCCTGATTTCAAGTTGTTCTACAGAGTTATAATGCTTGACACAAAATGATATTTCTATAACAACAGACTCATTTAAGACTCAAACAGACAGGAGGACCAATGAAATGAAACTGAAGACCAAGATATCAATTCACACACCAATGAACACCTGATTTTTGATGAAGAATAAAGAATTTTTAATAAAATGGAAAAAGAAAGCATATTCAACAAATGGTGCTGACATAATTGGATATTATCATGTAGAATACAAATAGATCCATATCTATCACCATGCACAAAAATCAAGTTTAAATGGATCAAAGACCTTATCATAAGGCCAGTAGCACAGATGCTGAAAGCAACAATTAATAAATGAGACCTCCTAAGACTGAGAAGCTGCTATAAAGCAAAGGACTTGGACAATAAGACAAAATAGTAACCTACAAAATGGGAAAACCCCACATCAGACAGAGGACTGACCTCCAAAATATATAAGAAACTTGATATCAAAAGAACAAATGAGGCAATAAAAAATAGGGTATAGACATAAACAGAAAATTCTCAGCAGGTGAATCTCAAATGGCTGAAAGACATCTAAGGAAATGCTCATCATCCTTAGCCATTAGAGAAATACAAATCAAAACAACTCTGAGATTTTATCTTAAACCTTTAAAAATGATCAAGATCAAATACACTGATGACAGGTTATGCTGGAATGGATGTGGGGTAAGAGGAACACCCCTCTACTGCTGGTAGAAATTAATGTGGTGATTTCTCAGAATATTAGGAAATCAGTCACTTTGGAAATCAATGTGGTGATTTCTCAGAATATTAGAAAAAAAATCTACCTCAAGACCCAGAAATTCCACTTTTGGGTATATATCCAATGGAAGCGCACTCATATCACAAAGTCATGTGCTCAAGTACATTCTCAGCTGTATTATTTATCATAGCCAGAACCTGGAAACAACCTAGATATCCCTCAACTGAAGAATGGATAAAGAAACTGTGGTACAGTTATACAATGGAGTATTACTCAGCAGTAAAAAATAATGACATCTTTGAATTTGTAGACAAAGGGATGGATCTAGAAAAAAAAATATTTAGGGAGGAAACTCAGACCCAAAAAGACAGATATAATATGTACTCACTTGTAAGTGGCTTTTAGACATAAAGCAAAGAAAAACTAGCCTACAATCCACAACTCTAGCTAATCTAGAAAACAAAGAAGAGTCAAAGAAAACATATATAGATCTAAACAAGAAAGAGAAAAAGACAGGATCTTTTGAGTAAATTGAAAGTGTGGGGGTAATGGGAGAGGGTAGAAGGGAAGAGGGGAGGAAGGGAAGGGAGCAGAGAAACTATGTAGTACAATAAAAACAATAAAAAGAAACAAAAATTAAAAAAAAAACAAGGTTCAGACAATACCACACAACTGTGGAAACCTGATATATATGCCAAATTACATGCAGGAGAAAAGAGCAACTTCAACAAGTAGTGCTGCTCAAAAAGAAATGGATAGCTGCAATTAGAGGAATAGAGATACATCAATATGTATCATACTGCACAAAAATAAATTCTAAGTCGATCAAAGACCTCAAAGACCCAGTACCATGTCAAAGACCTCAGTGTAAGGCCCAGTACCCTGAATATGATAGCAGAGGAAGTTGGGAATAGTCTTGAAGTCATCAGTGCAGGAAAATGTTCTGAACAAAGTCACTGATAACACAAGCAATAAGAAAAATAGTTAAACAATGGGAATACTCTATGGTAAAAGACACCATCACTCAGAGAAAACAGCAGACTGTATAATGGAAAAAAATTCTTTACTAATTATGTATTTAAAAGAGGGTTAGTTTCTATAATATTCAAAGAATTAAAAGTAACTAAACATCAAGAAAACAAATAATCCAATTAAAAATTAAGATCCAGAATTAAATAGAGTTATCAAAAGATGAAACACAAATGGCCTGGCTGAGAAAACACGTTAAATTTTCAACGTCTTTATTCATTAGGGAAATGCAAATTAAAAGTGCTTAGATTCTGTCTTACATCATCAGATTGACCAAGATCAGTAAGACAAATAATAGCACATGCTTTTGTGGATGCAGAGAAGTGGGGTCGCATTCCTTGCTGATGGGAGTGAAAACTGGTCCAGTCCCTGTTGGAGTCAGTGGAGATGTTCCTCAAAACTCTAAACATCAGTTTCCACAAGTCTGAGCTATACCACTTTGGGGCATATACCCAAAGGACTCTGCATCTTTCCACAGAGATACTGGTTCATCCAAGTTCTTTCTTGTTCTATTCATAATATCCAGAAAATGTAAAGAGTCAACATGTCTATTTACTGAACAATGGATAAGAAAAATGTACAGTGACAAAATGAAATATTTTTCAGGTATTGGGGAAAATGAAATTATAAAATTTGGTGATAACCGTGTGAAGTGAGAAAAATGTCATTCTGTGTTGGGTAACCCGAACCCAGATTAGACAAACAGTGCGTGTTTTCTTTAAGTTGATGTTAGCTTTAAAGATTTAAGTATGTGTTCTTCAATCAAAGCTTAGGTACCTAGTAAGGAACTAGTGGTAATAAGAGTATGAGTATATCTCCTGATAGAGGAGAAATAGAAAATATAGATAAAGGGGAAACTGGCTATGAGGATTAAATGGAGATGGAGGTGGGAGGGAAGGAAAGAGGAGAGATTATAAGGAGGGTAATCTAACTTTAAAGTTCTTTTGAAAACCAATATGAAAAACTTACTGTCTTAGAAATTTCCTAAAATGTATGCATATACAAGAGAAATGTAAATGGAGTCACCATATAATTGTGAAGAGAATGCCTAAAGGGATATCTTATGTTCACCGAATAAAACCTCCAGTGATAGCAATGAGTTGCATCTCATTGAGTTAATGGTCAAAGTGTCCTGTAAACCCCAACCCCTAATAACACCTAATACACAGAATATTCCCAAAGATATTAGTTGCTCTCACAACTTGATGGTAAGGACCTGGGACTAAATATGACAATTATTTATTTCATAGAACATAGAGGAGTTGAGCAGACACCTAACTAGAAGTTTCCCCATTGCTGACTAACATTTATGGGGCTGGAAGCACACTTGTTACCAAAAGAGAAAAGTAACCACCTCTAAACTATAGCTGCCACCAGCCTACAGGATTCACTGGTACAAAAGTGGAAAAGTGTCAAAAACCTAACTGGAGTCACCAACCACAGCAATCAGAAGAGCAGACACAAAGTCTGACTCTAACCAAGAAGCCATTTGCAGAGGAGGAAACAGTTTTCCACATGGTGTCTATGGGTATACCAATCACAATACAGGGCAGGGCTTATGTCTAGGAGCTGTTGGCCAAGAGAACATGTACTACATGCTTTTGTTGTGTTCAGGTTTGTTGTGGTTTTTGGTCTTACTGATTCTACTTTTTAGTTCATTTTGATCTTAATTTTTTTTGTCCTTTGTTGTTACTCTTTTGGGGGTTTATGGCTTTGTTTGCTTATTTGCTTGTTTGTTTGTGTATGAGAGATAAAATCCCTGAAGTTGTACAGATAGACAGGTTGGAACAATTTGTAAGAGTTGAGAGATGGTAAAGGATATGATCAAAACATGTTTTGTAAAAAAAAAATGTTTTGCAAACAAACTGTTAGAGAAACAATTTTAAAAAGAATATAAATTCTGATGCTTCAGGATGTAGCATGTAGTTGGTGTCTTGTAGCCATGGGTCATATAAATGTGTGTAATTAAAATTATATATTTTAATATATTAAATTAAAAATATTCTGACCATAGTTTCCCCTCCCTCTACTTTTCCCATCTCACATGACCACCTCTCCTGTCTCCCAGAACCACTCCCCCTCGGTTTCCGTTCTGAAACTATCAGGCCTCCAAAAGACAACAAATATACATTACAACATAAGATATACTAAGATAAAGCAAAACCCTCATATTGACACTCGACAAGATGACCCACTAGGAGGAAAATATAAGCAGGCAAAAGGGTCCGACACAGTGACTTATTTTGAGTGTAAGATTTTGGTACAGTGTTGTAAAACTGTTAAGCTTTCTTGTTATTCCAAAAAGCCCTTCTGATAAAATACCTTTGTTTTTAATGTGTTTTATATTTAAAGATTTTTATACATCCATAGCTATCACTTAAGGTATGAAATAAGTTTGAAGAAAATATTGTAGTATTATGCCTTTTCACTTGATATGGCTGAATTGATTTACTATAAAAGCAAAAACCAACATATGTATATTAAAATGCAAATAAACTACTTAATGATATTTCAACTAAGTTGTTGTTTGAATAACAGGTATGGTTAATAGTTTTAAAGTTTATATTCAAATTTCATGCATGTGTACATTTACAGTACAAAATATTTTCTTGTTCAATTTATAAAGAGATAATTATAGGCATGTATACATTAATGTACTCTTTAACTAATATAAGTAAAACAGATCATTTTATTTAAATATACTTTCAAACTAAATAATGAGTATATATGGCCATTTATTATAGAAACCATGGCCTTTAAGTAGATATTTGTAATTTTTGTCCATCACTGTAGGCAGCACCAGGCTCTACTTCTTAAACTAATGTATGCCAGGAAGAATAAATTTAAATAAATTACTTGAACCTGCAGAAAGTAAAAGAGCAAAGTCATTTTTAATGGATAGAAAATGGATTATTAAGATCCAGTGAAGCTGCTGCATGAGCAGAGAGCTCAAAATTACAAGAAATGATCTTCCATGTATTAAGGGAATCAGTTCAGGGCCTCAGAGAATCAGAAACCAACCATCAACATCTACCACAAAGAAATTCCTTTTGAATCATCAAGCCCAGTTATCTAAGATGGTATTCACTTTGACATTCGCAGTATAACCAAGAAAGCGGTTGTCCATAGTAGATATTGTTCCTGTCTGCATGAGGATATCATCCCTAAATATTTCTATGGAATAGGTAAAAATCAATTTAAATAAAATAGCATACGCTTTCCTAATAATTCCTGTAGGATTCCAAAAATGCTTGTTTCCTAGGTAGATAGACCAGTCACTTCCTAAATGATAAAACTAAGATGTCAATATTATAAGGTGAATTTTAGTTTTATATTGTTGTCAGTTGAATAGAATAAAAGTCTCAATAATACATATCAAAACTTAATCCCTAAAATCAAGAATTATGTTACCTTATATGGAATACTAATTTATTAATTTGCTTATGTAATAAATATTAAATACCTTGAGATGAAGATAGAAGGTTGATTCAAAGACATAAGAAATGAGAATCTTTGCTTTATGTTTAAAAACCACTTATGAGTGATTACATATGCTAGTTGTCTTTCTAGGTCTGGTTACCTCACTCATTATGATGTTTTATAGCTCCATCAACTTGCCTGCAAATTTCGTTATTTTTTTCTATTATGTAGTGCTTCATTTGTGCAAATGTACCACATTTTCCCTATCCATTTTTCATTTGAGGGGCATTTACTGGTCACTATTCCAGAGAACCTAGACAACAATGGGGAACCTAAGAGAGACATACATGGGCAGCAGAAAAATGACAAGATCACTTGAGTAAATCGGGAGCACAGGGACCATAGAAGAGGGTTGTAGGGGAGGGGAGAGACAGGGAAGGGAGCAGAGAAAAATGTAGAGCTCAATAAAATCAATTATAAAAAAGAAAGTTAAAAAAAGAAATGAGAATCAAGGCCACGAGTCTGGAAATGTGCTTATTTCTAAACACTATCAGTCAACCTCATGTAGGAAACCACCAAACAAACAAATCTTTGCTTGGCAATTACAAACGTAGAATCCTATAAATGTCCTAACACCTTGAACTTAGCCTGTGATGATTGTGAGAGAGTATGGTTGTGTTTCCTTAAGTCACAGCATTATAATACAATTTGGGGACAGCAATGGGAAAGAATTGTGATATCCATGACATTAAATTATGTGAAATGCTGACTTCATCTTCAGTGACATCATCCTTGATTTACATACACCTCTGTGATCTCCTAAAGCGTCTTATGAATACAAAATACTTGTATGCACTTCTCTGCCTTCTGATTCATTCTTAGTTATCATTTAAAACCATTAGAATATGGGAACTACTTACTGGGATCATTCGTCTGTGAGACACAACAGCTGGTGTCTTGTCCAAATTCATTCTAACTATTTGGCTTAAAGATCAAATATTATTAGTGAGAATTCTAACTATAAAGCACATGTGCTTATTATTTTTTGTTTAGAAAGCCATCCTGATGTATGTAACTAAAGCAGATACTAGAAATAAGCATGGGTTTCTCATTTTGATACCTGTGACTTCACTTGGATCAGAGTATGAAATAGATACAGGAAGGATGTGTGGAGAATTTCTTCTTGAGTTCACACATGCTGCCCCGGTTGTAGACCATGGGTAGGGAGCCGGTCAATCAGAACTGTATATCCTCAAGATTAAATAAGGCAGAGTTTACAATGCTCCAACCTTGTGGATTCCGAAGGAGCTCAACAGGGTTGAGGATTTGGAACTACCCAGCTGATTCATCTCGTGCCTTCCCAAAGAACTAAAGGCTTTGCAGATAGAGTAAGGATGGCTCATGATTCTTCACAGAGTCTCTAAGGGAAAACAGATGATGCTACAAGAAATAAAATACTTTTTTTCAGACAAAGGGATAAAGGAAATGTCAAATGAATCTAACTGCCAAAGCATTTTATTCCTTGTAGGACCGTTTTTCCCCCTTAACAGCAATGATAAATTATAAAAACAAAGACCAACTTTTCTACACTCTGAACTTCTGTATGAATAGGTTTTTGCAGTGTGAGGAGCCTCTAATCTGTGTAGCCATTTAGGGCTCAGGTTCACATTAGCTGATGCTTTAATTTTGATCATTTGTGTCCCTTAGTATACTCCACTGAATCTCTTTACCATCTCTCTTTAAATGACAGGACAGCTTGCTCTCTTAGATAATATGGAAAAAATAATTTTAATGAAAGGTATCTTTTCACTTTGCTTTGCCTGGAAATACGCTATTTAGATGATGAAAATGTGGTCTGGAAATTTCTTACCAAGGAAAGATCATTGGTATTGTTAAAAACCTATGTGCTATAGTAAATATATTTGCATACAGGAAAATTAGCTTACAGGTAGATTGCATACTCAATCAGTGACCTCTCTGTTCTCTTAAACCCTGAATGCATTTCACTGCCAAAATGAAGAATTTGAACACTCCTCTAACTCTCTAGTACCTACTATTATTAAGGAACTCAGTATCTGTGATTCTTTTAAGTGTCTCAAAATTTATTGTAATGTTCTGGCCTAATGAGTAAAACATTTTGTTGTACCAGTAATCTACCAGTAGTTCAAAACAGACATCCTTGAAAACTTAAACAGTTATTCTTGATAAGAACAATTTTAATCAAGGAAATAAGGCACAGTTAATTTGTGCATAGGTATTAATTTTTAAATGATTCTTATTAACTGTAGGCTCCACCTCTTAGAATAAAACCCAGGTGTGGCCCAGAAGATTTTCCTTTAGCTGCTGCTGGTAATGATTACACTTAGACAGGGCCTCAATTCAATTAGCGACCATCCTCATGTGCAAAGCGAAACACTCCTGACAGTTGTGAAGATAGCCATTTGTGATTTCTAACTGCTGTGTTCTAATTATATCCCTGCAATGGAATGTGGTGTCACATAAGGCCAGAATATACATAACAAAATGTATTTGATTGTGTAAAATGCTGCTTCTTGGAAGAGAAAGCACACGATTTGACAAGGAGAGACACCCAGGACAGAGACAGTCTTTGTGGAGGTTTTCTTCTAGAAAAATAATTTACAGAACTAACTTTCTTCTGGCTACTAGTTGAAATATTAACAGTAGTATTAGGGAAAATATGCCATAAAATATTGATGAAAAAGATCTAAATAGAATGCAGTTTTCTAAATACTATTTGGCTTTGTTCTCTGGTATGACTGCAGGACATCTCTGGTATGATTTATTTTTACTGAGGTTACTAAGGTAATTTTAGGGATAATGGAAGGTGTCCATAAGGTCTCTAAAAACATTCAATAAAATAAATGGTCAATTGCTGGAACATAAATAAAAATTCAGAAGAGTAAGAGAGTTCTCCCACTGTGGTCTTTATCACCTGCTTCACATCATTTTTAGGCTTATGAAGGGTAGGAAAGGAAAAGACCACTTCGTAGTTAATGAGTTAATGTGAAAAGCTACTAAGTTCATGGGATTATGTAACAGCTCGCAAGTCAATACAAGCTCCACAATATATTTTTTAATTCTAGCTATTTGAATTTACTATCCAGAAAGTGTATTAAAAGGAAGTGTGTAGAGACAGAGAGTGGAGATATCGACTTCTAGCTGAGTATCTCAACTTCCAATTATTCTCTTCTGCTTACTCTCTTTGTGGCAGACAATAAACGGTATGAGATCTACTTCTATATAAATATGTATTTTCTCTCCAAATAAGATGAGAATTCTGGATATATTCATTTTCATATAAACTGCATGGATTATTCCCTTCCCATCGGGCTGCTGTGGATTCTGTTCAACATCTTAATCACATATTCTCAGCAAAGTCTCTATCAGGGCCCAAAACCATCACAAGGGCAGAAATATGATGTGGTATTTTATAATAGAAATATGAGGTGATACTTTGCAATAGATGTTATTATCAGAGGGCATTCAACATATACATATAGTTTTACTCAAGTCAATTGTTAAGTAGAAGATAAATTGAAAAATATGATATCATATATAATGTAACTGGTCACTATTACATAAGCATACATTATACTTCAAATCATATTCTACATGATGTTGCATATGACATAATTAACTTTAATTACTTTAATAGTATTCACATTTATTTGTGACCCTATATATCATGATAAATTTTATACATTCATTACTATCTACTGATAAAGACATTACATATAATTATTATGTTGATGTGTATATGTACATTGATGTATTTATACAGAGTCTGAGACAGGGGTTAGCCATGCTCTCATCTATCAGACTTTATTATAATGTTCAGGCTGCTAAGTAAGTCTGTTTAGGGACTTCTGAGTTCTAATTGATAAATAAAAATGGATATAAGCAGATGAAATTAGAAACATAAATCTCAGTGTGGAAACTCACCAAAAATCATTTGAACTGGTAAAATGCTGAAGTACAAAGGCAGGCTGCTGTGATGGCAAGTTAATCTTCACTAACAATACACAGCAATTATAGCCATTGTCCTTTGTGGGGCTGTTGTGCATAGAGTGGAGTCAATCCAGGAATGTCTAATTAAATGATCTAGACAATTACATGGAACTAGTACCTAATCAACATGCAAAATGCACTGAGGTATAGTGAAATCCAGCAATAAATTTCAGGTCTACTGATCACATATAATATGAAGATAAACATTATTTTAAGGTTAAACCGTTCAAATTGTTACCCAGATAGAGGCAATGATTACTGCCAGATTTAAAAGTCGACCATGTTAAAATATTGATTTGTATGCATGATATCATATTTGATTAAAAAGAATGACACAAAAATTCCATAACTCTAGAAAAAGACCCTCTTCTACTTTCACTATTAACTGCACATTAGGAATTTACGCTTTCTTGGGCAAATTTCATTTTTGTTTTACTTAGGATTTCTAATAAAGTGTTAAAATTCACAAAAAAGAACAAAGTTTAGATATATATTAGTTACAAAATTACTGTTTCTCAAGACCAAAATTCACAAGAAGTCTAATCTTTTAAAATGCACATTTAATTTGTGTGGAGCAACAGCATGTACTATGAAATAGTGTCCTATAGTAATTAATAAAATAGTCCAGAGAGATTTATCCAACATTCAAATATTTTTGGATACTAAGACTCAGTTGTCTTCCTGTGAAGATATCAAGAATCAATTTTACACAGTTCTTCTTTAAACATTATTTTATACTACATAGTCTACACAAAGGCTTTGAAAAGTTCTCAAGATCAGTGTTACTGTGGAACAGAAAGAAAAATTCAATCACAAATAGAATACAATAGATATACGTGAGAGTTATGCACAGGTTTAGCCATCTAGTGATTTTTGACTTTTTTATTTTTTTTCAGAATTTACCTTGAGGCTATTATTAAGGTGAAGTCTGAGAGTATTTTAGGTCATTGGGTAGATATTTATTACTTCTCTATTGGTCTGATATAACATTATGACCAAGGAACATATAGAATGAAGGCTTTATTTTTGTCTTACTATTTCTAAAGATTACAAGTCCATCACCACCTACTAGAAAACTGTGTCAGTAGGCAACCTTCTAACATAATTTTGTAAAATATTAAGAGAACACATTTTATCCTTTTTGTGTTAATTACTTATAATCAGAATAAAAGTAATATCTTTATATTATCTGTGGCAAGACAGAACATTTTTTTTCTGTTTTGTCATAAATACTATTCTAACCTTACCATATTTTTTGTCCAAATATGTCTTGACTCACCCACTCTAGATTGTTGAGATTTTATAGTATAACTTTACATATATATTGATTGTCTTCAAAAAGGAGAAATAATGTATAGTGAAATACAAATATGTTATACTAGCACAATAACTTAATATATTAACCAAAAATATATGCTACATCATTTGGGTAAAGTAGGTCCATATCTAGAAACTAGGATTTTCACACACAACAATTTGGTACAAAAAGTAAAGACATTATGTCTTTGTTAATTTTAAAAATAGTTGGGATTTTGACTGGGTGTCCACACTCCTTTTTGTTTGTCTTTGTCTTTGCCTTGAAGACTGAATTCAAGTAATGTGTTTATGCATCTTGGAGTAACTCTAAGCAAACAAGTTGAAGATTTGTATGACAAGAACTTTAAAAATTTGAAGAAAGAAATTGAAGAAGACACCAGAAAGTGGAAAGATCTCCCATGTTCTTGGATAGGTAGAATTAACATAGTAAAATGACAATCTTACCAAAAACAATATGCAGATTCAGTGCAATGCCCATCAAAATCCCAGTAAAATTCTTTACAAACTGTGAAAGAATGATAATCAACTATATATGGACAAGCAAAAAACCGAGAAAAACCAAAACAATACTACACAATAAAAGAACTTCCGGATGCATCACAATCCCTGACTTCAAACTCTATTACAGAACTACAGTACTGAAAACAGTCTGGTATTGGCATTAAAATAGATAGGAAGACCAATGGAACCAAATAAAAGACCTGAATTTTAATCCACATACTTACAAACACCTTAGGGAGCTCTTCTGTACTAGTATCAACTATGAGATTAAGCACAGAGGTGATCAAAAAGCTAAATATAACCCTGTAACATGGTCTAGCTAACTCTTTCTTATTTTTTCAAAAGACTACATGTCAATGTGTCAGAGATAGTTCCCCACTAATATTTATTGAACTACTATCTATCATCCATAAGTTATGGAACCAACCTTGGGTTCTGTCAATAAAGGAACTGATAAAGAAACCATGGTATACATAAACACTGAAGTGGTTTAGACCTAAGAAGAATGACATTATGTCAACAGCAGGAAAGGATGTGAAGAATATCAACCATACAATCATGTTCAGTGAATTACACCATCTCAGAAAGATGATTATCATATAAATTTTTTACCACATGTGGTTCATTGTTGTAGAGATATAGTAAACCTTATATGTACAAATAACATGAAAGTAAAGACAGACATGTCTACGGGAATAAGGGGACTGACCGGAGGAGGGTGTACTGCAGAAAAGGAGGGTAGGTATGGTGCAGTATGCTCAAACTTAATTATACACTTGTATAAAAACACCTTATGTAAAGTGGGACTATAGACAATTTAAAAGGAAGCAGAACAGAATAAGATGGTATAATATATCTAGAGAGTCACAGAACAAATTGACACCATAATTCCTGATGCAGTTCTTCAGTTTAAGTTCTGATGAATTCTAATTACATGCAAAGAATAAATGTCAATCAATGTAGATAACCTGTCTCCTAAGTGTTTTAAACATTCAAAACATTTTTACCCTTTTTACTAAAAGATGTTACAAAAATGTCATTCAGGTCAGGAAAAAATAACTATCTTTTTCATGAAAAGAAATGTACAAAAAGAGAGAAATTCTAATAACTTCTTGTGATTCTATGAGTATTTCTCCTCTTTGACATATTTCTTTATACACAGCTTATCCTCCCTTACTAATTAATTTACAAAATATTCTATCAGAGTGTTTTAAATACCAGAGCTACTAATTGAAGTAAGTGATTGCATATGCACAGAATGAACAACGTTCTTGGATCTCCATTTCTTGCATTGGCAGTGCAACTTGCTTCCTTATTCAACTGTTTAAAACACTATATTCAATATTGTTCTACTTTGTATTTGAACACATTAACATCATTAAAACTTTAAGATATAATACATTAGCAAAACTGTCTAAGAACTCTAGAACAAAGAAAGAATTTTGTTTGCTTGTTTCCTTGTTTGTTTTACAAGACAGTGCTTCTCTGTGTAACAGCCCTGGCTATTCTGAAACTCTCTTTCTAGACCAGGCTGGCCTCAAACTCACAGAGATTCACCTGCCTCTACCTCCAGCTTTGATTAAAGGCACGAACTCCCACTCCTGACCATAAATTAATTAAAATTTCGATGATTTCATAGCTTCTAATTTTATTCCAAGTAATGCTGTCTTTAATAAACTAATGCCAGTATTATAATAACAGAAATGGCCATGTAATATTCTGAAATCTAAATATAATCTTTGAAGTTGATTAAGGGACTATGCTTGAACTAATAGCAGAAGTGTAAATTTGAAAACAAGATCTGTTTATTTATAAAACATAAGAGATTCAGGAGTATACAGGTCCCTTCTGTGAAATATCACTGAAAAGCCCCATCTGAAACAGAATACTGAAGGCTATAGTTATAACCCTTAAGTGAGTCATCAACAACATGGATGAACTTGGTCACGACTGAGCAAATTTACCACAAGCAGCAAAAGCTAATGGAAAGAAATCAGAAATTCCAAACCAGAAATATTTGAAAAATCACCTACTATAAGACCACAGGCTGTAACAAGTATGATTGAGCAATTTATGGCGACTTAGGTGTACAAAGACCCAGGCCTCTGCCCTATGTCAATAACCCAGGTCTAAGCACTACACATGCTATTTATGCATTTAAGTGGCATATTGTACTCTGCGAACACTTTCAATTAATCTACCAATGAGAATTAAAACAATTGTAGCATGGACAAATGAAGGGCAATTGCATGCATTAACAAAGAAAGGACCTGTTTGGCATCTTTCCACTTTTACAGAGCCTCTATAGCAATCTGTACCGGTAGAAAACATCCATGCTAAAGGGCAGATATTATTTTCTAGGAAGGACAGAACTATAAAGCATGATGGCTCAAAGCAATATTGTTAGGATGGCTGAGTCTCCACTTACAGCATAGAACAACAACAACAAAACTTTGTCATCTACACAAGTTCCAGCCTTCCTCAGGTAAGACGGCGTACATACCTGTGACCCTGGTGGAAGGATCTATTGATCTAATGCATTTACTGCCAACTATAGAGAGCACTTGAAATTCATTAAAACAGGATGACATCAATTCTATTTCAAGGCCAGTCTCTCATGCTAACAGTTAATATTAAACCATGCTGAACTTTTGCTGTAGAGAGGTTAAGATTGGAGTCTCAGGAATGATGGTTTAGCATCAAATGTCCAACAGACTTTCTTTTAATAAAAACCGTGAAATAAAATTTGTGGCTACATTTTTATGATTTCCAAATGATATCCAAGTCCATGATCTTGTAATGTGTATTATTTTATTAAATATCATTCTTACTACAAATAGAAGAAAATTCTGTCTGTTTGGCATGTATAAAGTATGACGTGTAATATTCCTCTGGCTTAGGCCCACTTGATTTAAGGTAGATGAATTAAAGAGAATTTTTATTACTCACTAGCTGAACTTTGCCCCATGCAAAATAAAACCACTCTCCATAGTTACATTTTCATGTATTAGCTCATTGTTAGATTATTTTCATTGATGTTTTGACAATAAGAGTTTTAGGTCTGTGGGATTCTGTTTTATACCTAAACTCGAGAATTAAAAATTATTTCTAATTTTAGGATTGAAGGGGGAAGGGTGGGAGGGTGTGTGGAGGAAGTGGGAGGAGGGGAGGAAGTGGGAATTTGGATAAGTATTTTTTAAAGTAATAAAATAATAATAGAAAAGTTAAATCTAAGACTAATGTTCACTAAACTTTCCTTCCTGACATCTGCTAAAAGACCCTCATTTCTAATGGTCCAGCATACTTTTACAACATATCATTTGCATATATTTCAAAGCAGTATAACATGTGATTCAAATTTTTTCTTTCTGAAGAAATTTTTGATCTTTTAGAATATTGGAACACTTGGATAATTTAATGAGTTATTTTGGAGGTAGGACCCAAGGCTCCAAAATTAAAATATAGAATCAGTCACTCTTCATATATACCTTGTACATGTAGCATGAAGGACTTCTGTGTGTCTGTGTGTGTGTGTGTGTGTGTACAAATGATTTTACCATAAGTGATTTCTACATGATATTTTCCCCATGATGACAGATTAAAACATATCTTTCAGGAGTATTTAGTTTATTATAAATAGTTCTAACTTACATCTAATCATGTCACTGGAGCCCATATAAGCCCATTAGACACATATGTGTCTAATTTCTAAACATATGACACATATAATCAGAATATAAATACCATTCCCAAATTATAGCAATTGATGCTTCTCGCAGAACATTTTGCTCATTCCACGCTTGGCCACTAGAGTGATTATTATTTGAATCTACAATTTCATTCAAATAGTGAGGGATGATATTTGAAATTGGTTGGAATGACTAAAGTAACTCAAAACGTAAATTTCTGAAAATAATTTCTTTATATATAATAGAAGGACAATATTTTTCCAAAGCAAATGCACAAACCTTCTCTAGCAGATATTGTCAGGCAAGACAGCTTTAATTTTTTTTATCTTGAATCCTAAATGTTAGTATATTAGAAAAGCACAGCCATTTTACAGTTAATTTAATGTAAGATTGAAATGGGTCTTGTAACCTGTATAACTGTAAAAAAATGTTGTACAATACTGTTTATTAAAATGAAATAACAAATTTTGTTAATATTTGAGGACTCTACAAAAGAAAAAGAATTCCTTTAATAAGAAACTACCCAGTTTTTTTATTATAAACATGAATATTTTTAATTGCTCAAGAATATAAAGTGATTGAGTCATTCAGTTTAGAAAGGCTTGAAAAAGAGCAGCTGTGCCCAATTCTCTAAAATTTTCCATATGTGAAGTTTATGTTGGTAATGATGTTTTGGAGACTTGCAAATACAGAAAACTTTAGCAAATGGTATCCTATTTGATCTAGATATCAACACACACTTACTATGAACAAATTTGGAGATAAACTTAAAACAAATATGCAAAATGTTATTATGTTCATGCAGTAGTTATAATTACACGGAGTAAGTGTCACTCAGTAGAGTATATACTTAGAATGAAAGAGTGTTTTAATAAATGCATTGAAAAATACATATGCTTAATATTTGAATATTAAAATTAACTCACTGGAAAGGAAATTTAGTATAGATATAGAGTTTCAGAAATCAAGTATACTAGGTTTAAAAGAGTAGAGATGAAAATTATTACTAAATGAACAAAGAGTTTATTAAAATAAGCACTAAATATTCAGCTTCCATGTGTAAAACAGTTGTCGATGTTGACAAAGCAAAAAAGACCCAAAGTACTTTGCAATACACTTGCAACACAGAGGGGTAGGTGATCAGAGAGATAGGTAATCAGCTGTTGGTCCAGCTGCCCCTCAAATTTTGTGTTTAGTTGACTCATTCAAGTATAGATATTGACATTGGTTTCAGTTGCTTGTAGATCTTAGAGAACTTTCTGGCAGAAGCAAAGGTAGTGGTCATGAGAGTCATAGAGAAAAAGGTGTGCTGACTGCAGCAACACCCACACTGTTTGCCACAAGTCTTTCCAGTAAAGCAGACATTCAATATCCATTCACTGTGATCAGGCTTTCTCTTCGCTGTAGGAAATACAACACAGAGAAACAGATGTCGTGCTAGTGGTCTTCCAGAGAATGAAGAGATCTTTCACATTGCTACTCCCACCTCCATGGGAAAAAAAATGTTCGTCTTCTGCACAAAGAGAATCATACAGAAGACAACAAGGATACCCCACGAATGCCAGCAAATCCACCAGAGGGAGCCTTCAGAAAATCCCTCACTAAGTTTCAGTGTTTGAGGCTAACCCACAAGACCAGGAGAACTAGAAAAATACTCAACTAAAGAAGCCCCAGGCCAACAAAAATGCTGCTGCTAAAATAGATAGATAGATAGATAGATAGATAGATAGATAGATAGATAGATAGATAGATAGATAGATAGATAGAT
>NC_022024.1:6382708-6406473 GCF_000317375.1 Microtus ochrogaster
GATAGATAGATAGATAGATAGATAGATAGATAGATAGATAGATAGATAGATAGATAGATAGATAGATAGATAGATAGATAGATAAAACCAGGTGGCACACCACTGACCTCCAAAGAAATCCGGTTGTCTTCTGGAATTAATACTGTCTTATATAATCCCATTGACAGCATTTATGTACCATCTGTCTGCAGCCGCTTTGCCTCTACAGTGGTAGTGTTCAACTCTTGTAACAAAGATTTCATGGCCTAGAAACTGAAATGATTTGCTCTTCAATCCTTTTTGGGAAATCCTCCCAGTTACTGAAATACCTGCTGTTTGTGCTGTTAGGTTTGGGGCCGACTTGTTGCATGTTGCGTCATCGATCAGACGGTGAAAGTTAAGGAACTCAGTGATCCTGTATGCTAGTATAGAACATATATTAATAAATTTATACTGATAGACTCCTGAAGGTGGGTTAACGTTTGACATTAATTTAAAAGAAATAAAGAGAAGAATGAAGATAAAGTTAAATCTTTGTCGAGCCCTCCAGCATTTGAACTCAGGTTGTACTTGTCAGGAAATATGAGGAATCTATAAACTCTCTTCAATATTTTCTTCTGACCGAAAATAGGCTTAGATTTTAGCATTTTTAAACAAAACAACTTTAATATTGATACATAATAAAAATAAGAAAATATAAGGCACTTTAAATTATCTCATTCATCGAAACATTTGAAATGAATTGTGTACATAATTATACACATATATTGTAAAGCAAGAAAGTATATATAATCTAAGGCAAGAAAAATTATGTTAGTGATTCATATCCACCCTGCATGTTAAAGTATTTTCTGCTCAATTGTATAAGCTAATAGAAAGGTAGTAAGCAAAGAGAGATGGCTAAAATTTCATTTAATCCAGTTTTTGACTGTTATGAAAGTTAGCTATTATTCTCAGAATTTGACCCAGTTCACTACTAGAAAAATCCAGTCTTAATTAAATTGTGTTCTATTTTTAAAGATGTACACAATTTGAAAAGAGGGAAAGAACTCAGCTACACTTCCCTTCAGAGGCTAAAATAGAAAATTCTTCAAGTTATAAAAAATCAGTAGGTTTCATTGAAAGAAATGGAAATATGCTCACCTATTTATAACCCATTACAAGTTCAATTTTTTTAATAAAATAAGATTCATATTAAAAGTCTGTTAGCCTTTGCATGGTGTGCACATCTTGGCTTTTTTTAAAATTTAAGTTTCTTTCTTTACACTTATAATATGATGTAGCTTCATAAATATTAAAATTGAAAAATAAATTTTATAAGTAAAATAGTCTTAGATGTTACCATATCTAGGCAAGAGAGAAAGTGTGATTACACAATCCAATATCAGAATGCGTATGTAAGGTGGCAATAGGCATGCACGCATGTGTGCATGAGTGTGTGCAAGTATGTATACATTTGTGTGTATGTGTCTGCAACTATACCGGTCCTACTTTAGACACGGTGGTAACATAATCATGTTATTAGGTATTGATAAAGCATAACACTAATATATTTATAATACATTATCATTAATTATTAATAATTCCATTCACAAAGCCCAGTTTAGAAAATAAACTATGTAATTATTAGTGCTGACATGTTAACCAACATTGTTTTGAAGTATTTTCACTAACAAATTCATATTTTACTTCAACAGAGACTACGTACACAAAAAGTATGAACATTTTTAATTCAATAGAAAATATATTCTTCAGCAAAAAACTAACTAAATAAACAAAAAGTCCATATAATTGAGTTGATGTACTATCATACTATTTTAAAACTTGGAAGCTGTCATTAATTGTATTTGGTCAAGGAAAATTGGTATTCTTAAATGTGTTTAAATGTTACCTTTGCTATTTATATAGGGTTTTATTAAACTTTGTGCATGATATTTAATGCAGGCAGCCTCTGAGCTCATAAGCTGCTCTCCCTGTCTTTCCTCCATTGTCCATCCCTACCATGTGTCTTTATGGACCCAAGGACCAATTTCTAATGAACAAATGCATCAAAAGTGACAAATTATGAATGATGACTTCCAAGAGTAGGCCCTAAAGAGTGTGGTTCTGCCTTGGGTAGCTTTTGTCTCTATTAACATAGTGGCTCTGAGTACTATTCAGTTATGCAGAACGTTCTCCAAGGGATGTAAAGGAGGATATTCTCGGTCTTGTGATAAACTGGGGAAGCATTAGCACATTCCATTCAGTTTTCTTAACAGAAGCCAAAGAAATGAAACACTTCCCTCAAGGTAATACTGGTTTGGAATGCTGTGGGGATAAACAGTGGATTTCTAATTGGCTTTGAGATCCACTCTACAGAATAGGATTCATTTTTAGTACTGTTAACAGAATAAAGACCCTATATGAGTGTGCAGATAAAAGGAACTAGAGAATAATCTACTACTACTACTATTTTGTTTGATGGATATTGTCCCAAATTTCTCTCTCCATATACATATATAAATATATTTGCATGTGTATATGTATGTATATGTATATTTGTGTATGTACACACAGAGCACACACACACACACATATATACTCACAGATTAGTACCAATTTTATCCCTCAACAGAGAAGTTTCTTTTTGCTGTGGGTGGTGGTTAATGCATAAATTCACAACTTGTAAAAAGGTAGAAAGCAAGAACTCTACAGATTTGGACATCCTAAATGAATCTTCTATAATAAGCTCTCTTCTCTTAGGGTTTGGGGAACATTACAAAATGGGAGCAGAAATACTTGAAGAGCCACAGCCATGAAGGACTGCTGTAAGTGTATTTTTTTTTTTGATCAGATGGGACAGGTATAGCCATGAACTCGCAAGGCCTGTGCTGTGAATAAGATCAAAACAGTCAGAACTCCAGTGTATGTGGAGGAAGGGTGCACAGCTGAGGAACAATTGGCAGTTAATGCTGCTATGGAGAAGGAGTTAGGTCTCTTTAGAAATGTGGTTCCTAGTAAATTTTCCAAGCTCCAGTGGATGGCCCCTTGTCCATGCACATGTGGGCAGCACTAAGGGAGATCATTTTAAGAATCTATTTATAAAAGGCTTGGATTTGACAGGGAGGCTTGTGTGGAGGGAACTCAAGGAGGACTTGGAAGGGAGTGGGGAGTAATTATTACTTAAGTACAACACATGCATGGATCAAATTACCAGAAGTGTTTAAATAGTTAAACATGCACTGCCGTTGCTGGTTGGGGTTAAAGATGATAAAGAAAATTGCAAATGTGAGACACATTTGGAGGCCAGAATTCTGCTAGGTGAACTTGACAGAGAAACCTGTAAGTGCTGGATAACCTTAATAGGAGAAAGACTTGGTTGGTATATAGAACCAAGTGCCGCTTTTAAACAGTGAAACAGAGGTACAGAAAGCCTCAAGACGTTCATTTTATCCAAAATTTTGAGCAAGATAACTGATCCTGCATATCCAGTTATAATATGAGAACCTTAAGGTTGCATGTCTTAAGATAAAAGTTAAGAGTACATAAAATAATTACAAGTTTCACTTGAAAGAATAATACAAGCTCTTCATCTTTACCTGGTCCTGATTTATCTTTCACAGTCTTGAAGATACTGCTGCGAATGGTTAGAAATTTGGTGGCTTCTATAAATGTGCCCGAGGAAGAGATGATGTTGGCTAGAGCATCAGTCAGGTACTAAGAGAAACAGCAAGGGTACATTCTATTGTACAATTCTGTCTTAGCTAATAGGCTTGATCTATTGAATGGGTATACAATTAAAAAAGTGATAGTGGCTACTTTTAATTAATCATGAAAAGAACCTAAAGTCTTTCAGAAATATCCTTGCTATTGCTCATTCATATCTTAGTTATTTTGGAGAAACCAGGTGCCATGTCATGAGACCACCAGAAGAGGCTAGTGTGAAGAGTGGGAGGCCTGTCAGGAAACACGGCAATGAATGATAAGCATCTGTGCCGAAGTTAAGTCTTCAGAAGAGTGTGCAGCCCCAGTAGACAGCTGCCCAGTAACCTCATGGCCCAGCAAGGGAAATGCAGGGTCCTAAATGTTGTCCTCCCAACTCAAGCTCATCTACCTAACAAAGACCCACAGGCTAGACACATACCTTCACTAGGATTCTTCACCAGCCTTCACTTCTTTGGCTGAGCTTGCTCTGTTATATGGGAACTGCTCTGCCTTTTCTGGCCTTCATGAGTCCTTCTTTGTCCTGTATGAGCAAAGATACTTTTCCTTAAAGTACACCCCAGTAATGTGTGCTTAAGATTTTGCAAGTAAGACTCTAAGATTCTTCACTGCAGTCTGAAAAGAATGTGTGTGATATCTCTCTATCTGCTGCAAACATGTCTTATTACCATTGATTAATAAAGAGACTGATTTGGCCAATTTCCAAGTAGAATACAGCTAGGCAGGAAATCCAAGCAGAGAGATGGGGGAAAAGAAGGCAGAGTGAGAGAGATTCCAGAAGCCACCTTAGAAGCAAGTTGTGAGGTAACACCATGAACTTGTGGCAACACATAAATTAATAGAAATGGCTTAATTTAAGATGTAACAGGTAGTTATTAATAAGCCCGAGCAATCGGTCAATTTGTAATTAATATTAAGCCTCAGAGTGGATAATCAGGAACTGGTGGGTGGGAACGAAACTGTCAGTTATATGTGTGCTCTGCACAGGCTTTTACATTTAGATAAAATTCTGGCCATAAAGGACTTAGATATATTCAGATTTCTCTTTTCTACACTCTTTCTGTATTTGTCCACTACTGATCGACGCTGTGTCCTGATGAGCTCAGTCCTTGGTGGTTCCCAAATCCAGTCTCTTCAAAACAGGTATCATTCTGTAACTCGCTATCACACATATGTGCAAACTCATGTTGGTTACCTAGTCAACATGTCAAGAGACCTTGTGGCTATGAAATTCAGATAGAAAAACCCATATTCCTAATCCACAAAAATTGAGGTAATTAATTAACATTGTTTTCAACCACTATGTGTTAGTATAGTTAGTGGTATTTTATTCCCACTAATTTTACAATTAAAAAATGTTTAATAATAAAGAGAAATAGTGACAGATACTAGTGACAGGTGATAGCAGTGCCAGCTGTGAGTGATTTGTGATTTATTCAATACAACCATTAATTTACTTTCTTAGTGTTAAATCTATCTTAAAAAATCATTGTTAAAATACTCTTTCAGCAATGTTGGACTGAATGTTTTGACTCAACTGAGCAGTCAGAGAGAATTGATAATTTATAGTCTCCTTGCTGGCACTAAATAACAGAGTATACCAGAACTTCCATATTTCCAGTTGTGAATGTAATAAAATATGCTTAATATAGTTCAAACTGTGTGAACATTTAGAAGGCATAAATATTGGTCTGTTCTTGTCATTGAATTGATAATTACAGTTCATGTAAATACATCATAATTTATTCCAGAGAATTGGATGCAAGTATTCTTGTACTAATAGAAAAAGTGTATGGAAAAAGAATTGCAACTGAGAATTAGCTTCGTGTAAATATTTTAAAATATTTCATCTGGGTATCTTTCTGCTGTTGCAAGAATGAGAACATTCTTTCAGTGACAGTAACTGGAATGTAATCTAGTTATTAGCCAAATTGACTATGTATTACCTGATTGATATTCATGCCAATTGGTAGATAATTTATAGTAACTCTACATTTCTCATTGACATTGCAGTCATAGCTTATGGATAAGGAGGTCTCACCATTGTTGAAATTCAGTATACAAGCAGTAAATCATTAAATATTTAAGAACTGTATTAGATTTCAATTAAAAATATCATAAATGATATGGAAAGTTGAACAATTGCAAAGCAACAAGAGGTTGAACACAAATAAGTATAATTTTAACTTTCATTAGCTTAAAAAATACCACATCCTCCTAAAGTAATAGCAATTATGCTATGATATATATGTATAAGTCATATATAATATCAATATGCATATATGCACATATGTGTCTATATATACATATATGCATATGTGTGTACTTATTGTTTACAAATGGCTATCTTAATATTTGCATGTTGTTTGGTTTGAGTGAGAAAGGTCCCATAGGCTCATATTGTTGAATAATTGGTCCCTAATTGGTAAAGTTGTTTAGGAAGGAGTAAGAGGTGTGGCCTTATTGGAGAAGATGTGTTACTAAAGATGGGCTTTAAGGTTTCAAATGAGTCCTAATATGACTAGTGCTCTCTCTTTGCCTTCTACTTATAGACCAGGGTATGAACTTCAGTTTCTATAGACAAATATGCATGCTGCTTGCTGCCACGGAGTCACACCATGATGTTATTCACATTGGAAGCCCAGTTAATTGTTTATATATTTTATCTTGCTCATGGTATTATATCACATCAGTGGAAGAGTAAATAAGACATATGTGTACATAGATACAAATTCTTGCTGACATAACTCTACACTATGAAAATATATCTGTCTCTTTTAAAACAAGACATATATTCTGTATACCTGTAGAAAAGTTATATAGATGAATAAATGAAATTTTATATATATATGGCCTTTGTTATTTTCAGAAGTTTTTACAGTTCTCTGAGACCAAATTTTTGTAGTGAAGACTGGGTTTAAGCTCTTCATGTCCTCTCTAAACCTTTTAAATTCTTAGATGAATGTCTGAATTGCCACACAGAACTCTTACTAGTGTTTTGTTTACATGTCTAACAAAACAATTGCTGATAGTAGAAATGAGTTTTACATATTGAATATTGACTGGTATTCAGAGGTACTGAGACTTTACCAGTGTAGTAGAATCACTTATATCACTGGGCTTTACTCACCATTCTCCAACTGTGATAATCCACGTTATCTTCTGTATTCGGGTCTAGAAACATCATCGATGACTTGACCTTTAAGTGTTTTTGATTTTCTTACAACTTGATTTGCCTTTATATGTATGCTGCCATCACTATCCACACTATCCCATTAGGAAACAGTTTTTATCTTCTCTCATTTTACCTCTGGGAAATAAGAGGTTTAATAAGAAATCAAGAATCACAAGTTAACCACTAGCTCTTCAGATATAACTGTTCAAATTATTTCCCAGTTCAGGATTTCATATACCACAGAAGTTTGTCCTAGGTCTTTTTTTTTTACTTCAGACATCCTTTATTTAAACAGCTTCTCATATAAGGTCACAGAAATATGAACACCACCATATCTAAATCCCTTAATGCATTGCTGGCCCTTTATGTCACAGAACAATAATGAAAAAAATGGAGTCATGAGCAAAATGAATAGTTCAAATGATTGACAAAAATCATATTCAACTCAGACATAAGCAGGACACATATGTTTAAAAGCTTTAGAATAGCACACCTCTGAATTCTAAGAATACAGCAGTCAACTGTCCTTAAGACATCTCCGAATTGTTTGTTCACAGTATCTTTTTGAACGTAAGTCATTTCTATCCACAACTGACATGGCTTCACACTACGGCACCTTGGATCTTGAATGGTAACTCAATTTTTTTAGAGTGGTAATATGCTTCCATTAAGCTCATGTTTCTTGCAATTATCTACGTAGCCAGGGCAAAGGCCCCAAAATCAATGCACAAAGAACTTCCTTTTAAGCCTATAGTCAATAGTTGCCAATGATGAATAAGCATCTATTATTAACAGTGTATGTGGTTTGGGTTGTTTTACTTATGCCTGCTTTTAAGGCACTTGTAATGGATTGCCCTGTCAAGCACATCCATTAAACTTGAGTTTACTCTCCTGCAAGCACAAAGGACAGAGATGTTGACAGAAGATGTTTACTAATTCCTGGTTAGATCTTCTGGATGCAAAACCTACTCAGAAAAACTGAAATAACTAGCTTATGTAGTATTTCTGCTATCTTGACTGTAAAATGCAGAGGTATCAACATTATTGCTATCTAGAAATTTTTATTAATCTTGCTTCTGGTCAGCACTTGAGAAATACTCATTTCAAGCTAGTCTTTATATTTTTCGAAGCGATGAGCCTTCTGAGTTTCAGATAAGCTCTTTGTGAAGATTTTCTGTTTATTTTTCCTGCCATGGGCAGTGATTTGGATTCCTAGAGTAGATTTATTACTTTCAGACTGTTAAAAGAACTTTCTAAGTTTATTTGAGTTGTGTATAGAAATTCATTTGTGGCTGCTGTTTAAGGCTTCATTTTACTTTTAATTATGGGTGTATGTGTCTTGTCTGAGTGTGTATACATGTTTGCAGAGGTGGGAAGAGGGTGTCTCGTGTGGCTGTGTATACATGTGTGCAGAGGTGAGGAGAGAACGTAGGAACGTCTTGTTAGAGTACAGCCTGACTCAAATGCTAAGAACTCAATCTGCTTCCTCCACAAGAGCATCAAGCGCTCCTTAATTTCTCAGCCATCCATCCAGACTCTGTAGTTTCTTAGTGACAGAGATATCACCAGAGTATTGACATATCATGATGCTGTTAAAACATCTCAAAGGACTAAATAGGGAATTGCTGCGAATTTGAATTTTTTATAAACAGTTAAGCATCTAGATAGTTTTACTTTTATTAAGTCTCTAAAGGAAAATGCTGGTTCATCTGAAAATATTTAAGCAAAATTTTCCCAGCCCCAAACAGCTTTGATATCAAGTTTTTCTCACCTCAAAGGTCTGTGTAATTAAAGTTTAACTTCTGGGATAGATCCAGCTCAATATTTTTTCAGGTTTCATCAAATCTAGCACAAACAGATATCTGGAAAGGAAACTTATTTTATAAAATGAAAAAAAAATTGATGTGAGGTTTTTGTCTGTAGGATTTACCCACTTAAATATCTGTGAAATAAGGAATGAAACCCAATTAAGATAAAAAATCAGTTCACTTATCCAAGATAAAACCTCTTAGATGCCTCTGTCCCCTTGTTGGCCTTTACATACAATGCCATTGAGCTCCCAACATTACTAAAATGAAACCCAACACCCTGATAAAATCACCTTGAAACTCTGTTTTCAAAGTCTGTTACACAGCATTTCATTTGAAGTATCTCTGAGATTAGAGATCTGCAATGTTTGTTTCTGAAAGAGGAGCTGAAAGTGTTCCCATTTGGGGATGCAGGGCATTGAACAGGGTGACTGTGCTCGGAGGAGTCCAAGTGTTATCTGAGCTTGGCTCTGCGGTCAGGTGTCTTGTGACATTCTCTGTGGTAGTGCTAATAGCATTTGCAACAGGCTACTTTAGCAGAAACAAGCACAACCAGATCCCCTTCTAGGTCATTTCTCAGATTTGAAATCATTTCAAAACATCCTTAAGTGGATAAACCATGGAAGACTCTAAGTTAAATGAGGCTGAAAATTTATAATTTTAAACCATGGATTTTTGAGATTGTGCTCAGTTTGTATGAGAAGCACATGATGCCCCAGCATCCTTTATGCCAAGTGCTTAGATTATAAAGAGACAGTTATAGTGCATCCCACCCTGCTATGCTTTCCCAGAATTAATTCAACAACTTGAAACGCTGCACCAGGAAAGGAATTATAAAATAAACTTCAAAATTGGAATAAAATATATCATTTGTTATAAAGATGGAAAATCTAAGTGAAAATTTTATAATCTCTATATAACTATTCTCAGTCATGTGTTTAAACTTTTGAAACTATGTACATAATAGGAAATAAGCAGAATTTTTTAATCTTTCTACAAATACACTTCAGTGAGTGATATTCTGCTGTGCTCAGAAATTGGTGCCTGGTCCAGTTGTCACCAGAAAGGAGTCATCCAGCAACTCATGGCAGCAAAGATGAAAGCAGATGCAGAGATCCACAGCCAAACACTAGGCAGAGTTGGGGGAACACAGCACAAGAGGGACAAGAACTGCAGGAGCCAGGCGTTTGGAGGATACCAGGAGAACATGGCCACCGATTCAACTAAGTAGGGCTGATAGGGCTTGTAGGCACAGACACTGAAGCAACAATCATGGAACTTGTAAGGGTCTGAATTAAGTCCTCTTCATGTGCCTTGTGGTGTAAAGCTTGGTGTTCTGGTGGGACTCCCTAAGAGAGGGAGTAAGGTTGTCTCTGACTCTTTCACCTGCACTAGGGACACTGTTCCTCCCACCTGGCATCTTACCATTGGGAATGAGCTCCAAAAAGCCATCTCATGCACCAGGGATAGGTCCTTGTCCCGCTGCCAGGGGCCTCTCAAACAGACCAAGCCACACAACTGTTGCCCACATGTACAAAGCCTAGTTCGGTCCCTTGTAAATGTGGTACATTTACACAATGTGGTAGTCCTCAGATGTAAATATGTATTTAGTTACAGAAATGACCCTATCACAAACAATTCTCTTGGGATTGGGGGAAGTAAACAAATAAGTTTCTGTATTTATCGTGATCCTCAAGTAAATGGTAGTTTGGTTTTCTTAAAAATGGTAAACCATAATGGAAGCATTAAGTCTTTTGGCAATGAATTCTTTAAGACTTTCTTCTCTGACTCTATCTAGATTTTTTTTCCTTCATACTAAATGATGTTTCTCTGGATGCAAAATTCAAGGTGAGCTATAATTTTCCTTTGGACCTTACAATCTGGTATACCAACTCCTCTTCATTTTGATGCTCTCTGATGAGGCAGCTCAGGCACCTTGGAATAGATGAATGACATTGTTGTTGGTCCATGGATCGTACTCCTTACATAGGGTACAGCTTGAAACCAGTGCTTCTAACACACCGTCTTTGTCCTACATTCCAGAAAGTTTATTATGAAATGATCTCTTTTTGAACATTGCTATCTCATCTGTTTATTTATTGTCTTGAGATCTTATAATTATATTTGCAGTCAAATCATATATATTTTCATATCGTTGTTTATTCAGGTATATTTTTACTCCTAACTTTTACTCATCTAGTTTTCTAAGGAATTCAATGTCAAAAATGTAAAATACGTAGTTATAGTCAATATGACCTTGAGGCTCCACATCTATCTTCTGTAATTTATTTTCTTATTGTTATTTAACATTTATAATTTTGATTTCTTTCCTTTATTGTGTTGGTTATTTATTCTGTATTTCTCATATTGCTGTTAAAAAACTGCCACATTATTATCTCTAAAATTGAAGGGAATTTTTTTAAATTTTAAACGTCTAACCTGGAGACTGAAAGAAGGGGATCATCATGTGTTGAAAGGTAGCCTGGACTAGGTGAATTTTGTGCCAACCTGGACAACAAAATGACAATGTGTCTCTAGACAACATCTACCAATGAACAATTCAATGTTCTCTGTTTCTACTTCTTAGCTGAGACTTTGTTTCTGGCATGTTGTAAATGCTTTTGTTTAAAAAGTGTTATGATCAGTGCTATATAAGCGAGAAAGTCAGTCTCAACATCAATCAATTTCATGGTTGTCAGTTGACAGTTTTCATTGCCATTCAACCTGAAATTTACTTGTACATTGTTACCTATGTAACTTTATGTGAGATATGGGCATTTTTGGTGCTATATTGCTGTTGACCCTTATTTCCTTAGTTTTGTTACTTTGAAAGTGATGAGACAAAGGAGAATACAGGCCACACTGTGCTACTGCACTGTGGAGGCTAGCCCACTGCTGATACACAATGTTGCATGGTGGGGTTGGCTCATTGTTGATATACAATGCTTCATGGTGGAGGCTAGCCCACTGCTGATATTCAATATTACATGGTGGAGGCTAGCCCACTGCTGATATTCAATATTACATGGTGGAGGCTGGGCCTCTGCTGATATAAAAATAAAAGAGACATGTTTGGAGAGTTGGCATCCCAATATTCCACTAGGTTTCCGCTGTTGAATTAGTAATTGTGCATTCTTTAAACGAGGAAATGACATTCTGAAATATTGTTAAACTCTTGGAGGAGTGGTGAATACCATAGACTTGGTACTTGGGAAACTGAGCCAGGAGAATTACAGCAAATGAGAGGTCAGCCTGTTACCATAGTTACAATCTGTCTCATAAGTCATATGATCACAGATAGCTGTGGATAACTTAAATGGTAAAGTACATTTCTAAAAATACTAAATCCCTGTGTTTTATTCCCAGCACCAACAAAACATGAGAAAATAAACAGACTCCTACGTTGCTGATAAGGTAAAATGTTACTATCACTTTTCTTCAGTTGGTTAAAAGTCTCATGACACAGATGTTCTATTCTGAAGAGTTTCCACTTGGAAGTTAAAAGTATTTGTCTTCAGAGTGACTTATGAATGAACATGGATGCTTGCAGCTGTTCCACTGAAACTATTCAACACATAAAGCAAAGCAGGTAAAAAGATAAACTAATAGAGGCGTATATGTGAAACATAAATATGGACCCTAACAAGATGGAAGAGTATATGACAGTTAGAGATAATACATGAACAAATAAAACATGTTTTGAAATCAGATAATAACACAAAATGAGAATGCCAGACAGAAGAGTGCACTCACATCATGACTCCATTAAATAATACCATAAAAAATGCAACTAATGGACAGTGACAGGAAATAGATAACTGGCTGCTAGTGGAGGCTGGGGATGCAATAAAAATTAACAGGAGGTATGTAACTGAACTTGTAGCACATGATGCCTTTTATTTAAAAGACATGATTTCTAGAAGAGAAAATATATGAAATAAGTACAGAGGAAATAATAGAGTGTTCTTCTATTTAAAGAAACTGTTCTGGAATTTTCCATAATGCTTATGGCATAAAGTAATTTATGTTAAGGAAACATTCATCTATAGAAAGTTGTTTGGATATACAAACAATGTAATAGCCATTCACACACTCATATTGTGTTTTTATATACTGTGATAAAAATCAGAGAGTTTCTGCATTGTTGAGCCATGTCACACCTTGTAGAGTGTAGTTATTCATAGACAGTTTGCTTCCAGCCATGACTTAAGGGACAAGGGAACACGCTTTGTACTTGCAGACACCTGACGAATGGCTAATCAGTAAGAGGGCTCCACATCTGAACCTGCTCGGCTGTGGCTTATCATCCTGCTAGATCTGAGTCCATATAACAGTGTGTGAACCTCCCTGAAGTTCAGTGAAGTGCTGCCCAGTGGCCATTAATTTTCATTATCCCTGATTAAATAGGTCCATTGGGAAGTATATTAAAATTATCAGCTAAATTGAGTTCTTGGGAATTCCTGTAAAAATTTTCTCATGCTTTCCATCTTTCTGTTTTGTACGGACTAATTGAAGCGTAGTCCCTTTGGTTGGCTTCTAAGGGAGTGATGTCTTTGTTCCATTTTGTTTGCTTTTCTATTGTTCTTGCATGAGACCAAATCAGAGTGACAATTGTAGGTGCCGAACATGAAGGAGTGATGGATACTGTGTGGCAGATTTTTGTCAAAGTGAAAGGCTTTCCAAGCAACGCAAGCCTTTTTCATCCTCAGTTGTGACACTCTGCATCTCACAGATAGTTTTGAGAAAGTGGGACACTATCAGATATGCTACAGATATTCCAGTTTCACACTTACAATGTTTAATACTCTTTAAAATTCTCTGAAATTAACAAATGTATGAAATAGAAAGCAAGATGAGTTTAAGATGCTTTTTGCTTGACCCAACATCCCTAAATGTTAATCTAATAGTTTAAAATCAAGCAGCTATATTATGACAGTAGAGAATTTAAGTGATTACATATATAATCATTGCTGCTTTTTGTCAGGATTAATAATCAGATTCAAAGCAAACAAAGTGTATGAAAAAAGTTACTGTGTAGAGTGTGCACTTGCAAGCATCTACACACACACTCACAAACACACAGAGACACGTATTCTTTTTCTTCGTGAAAGTAAAGAAGGCTATATATAGTGTGCTTGAATCCCTTGCTAGTGAAGAAACTGAGTAGCCTAGACAAGATAATGAACCACTATATCTACAAAAAACTAGTTGAAAAGGAAATTCAAATAATTTTAAATGAAGTACAGAAGGAGATTCTGATGCTTGTTTGTCACTGAATATTAGTCAAATTCTTTTTCAAATATAGTTAGCAAATAAGTATAAACTTTGTTCATGGCATCAAGTCCTCATTGATTGATTTTCAAATTACTACATTTAAGATAAAAATGCCAGTGCACTGTTCACTGGGACCACTACATCATGTACAATGACCCTCGCCTGTATGTATAACCTGTGGAGTTTGGGGTTCATATGTCTTAGGTACATATTACTACAGCTTCCAGAACTACTGTGCTTTTGATTCTTTTAATAAACCATCTGTTATTAGCTATCTATTATCTCTATCTCCTGTATTCCAGGTTGCTAGTTATACGTTAGTTCCTACACTCTATACTTCCTCTTCTGTGCTACTCTTGTTCAGCATTCACTTTTGTACATTTTTTCATCACTAAAGAATTTAGTCTTTTGGAGGTGAAGATGCTGTTGACACTATTAGACTACTCAAAATGTTGTGATCTTACAATTATTATATTTGCTCTCTTATTTCATTTTTAAAGCTTGTTACTTATTTAAATAAATGCATTTCATTTGGTACTGACAGTGTTCTCTTAATCTGCTAAATTCATTTCATAGTTACCATCATTAACACTTTTATTCATCCATATAAAAACATAAACAAACCTTCTGTCAAAGAAAGTTTTATTTTCCGTTCTTCATAATTGTGTTGGTTTTGGTTAGACTTAGTCCCATTTCAAGATCCACAATGAAGAAAGAACTGTGGTTTCTGTTACACAAGATTATTTTATTTCCATTTCTTTGTTCTTATTTCCAAAAACCATTACTAACAAATTTTATCAAATAAATATTATTTTAACATTTTATTAAGATTTTAATATAATCTATTATCATTTGTTTATAGAAGGGCTATGGAATTTTTTAGAGTTGATTTTGTATTCTGCCACATCACTGCAATGTTTATCAACTGTAGGAGTTCTCTCATCGAATTTTTGGAGTAACTTATGTATACTATTATGTCATCTGTAAATAGCAGAAATTTGACTTCTTTCTTTCCAATTTATATCTCCTCAATCTCAACTTGTTGTCTTATTGCTCGAGCTAGAATTTGATCATTATTTTGAATAGGTATGTAGAGAATGGGCAGCCCTGGTTTGTTCCTGATTTTAGTGGAATTGCTTTGAGTTTCTCTCCATTTAATGTGATGTTGACTGTTGGATTGCTGTATCTTGCTTTAATAAAATTAAAAAAAATCCCTGGAACCCCGAATTTTTCAAAAACCTTTTCAAGGAAGAAGGGTGGAATTTGGTCAAAGCCTTTTCAACAATTAAAGAAAAAAACAAAAGGTTTTTTTTCATTCAGTTTATTTATATGGTGGATTACAATTGTAGATTTTCATATGTTGAACCATCCCTGCATCTCTGGGATGAAGCCAACTTGATTATGATAGGTAGATGATTTTTTTCACATTTAATGACAGATTTTTCAAGCATACCATATGCTTGCTTCTTAAAACATACTATATTGAGTTTATTGGAAGTCTATACTTCAAGTTCTGGCTATCTTCATAAGTTAATGAGAGTGTGACAGACAAAGTCACTTCTTTCTAGTAGCCAAAAGTCCAGGAGAAAAGTTTATTAACAAGTTCAAGAAATCCTAATCTATGTAATTTTGATCTTAACCCTCACATTTTGGATTGAATCATATAACTAATCTTCAACTTACTTCCTTCGTAAATAGATTTGTCATTTGTTGCATGATTTTGTTTATGATATCAAAGCTGGAAGTAAAAGATTAAAAATTATTTAACAAATTTATAAATTTTTGATGATTGGGGACCTAAATTTTTCACAATGTGGCTGACACTATAATAATGTAAGTTATTCTTACTCATTCTAGGATTTTTAACTTTCTTAAGGGATCAATAACATGGACATCTTTAAAAACATGTGGTCTGCAAATCTTTTAAGTCAGATGCCATAAAAGGAAAGTAAAAGTTCTCAGATTTTAAGGAACTGTTCAAATTCTCATTATAGAATACTCTCTTATTTGGAAATATTTGCCAAAAACAGATACTTAGTCTCAAAACCCAAGTAGATCATACGAATATTTCTCTAGAGTCTGTCCATATTATTTGAGTCACCTGATCATTGGCCAATATTATCAAACCAACACATCTACCCTGGGTCCTCTATCTAGGAATTCATCATAGTCTGGCCAACCCTGCCTGTGCTAACACCAACCCTTAAGCTTCTGACAGAATATACCCTCCTTTCCTGCAATCTATATGCCCCTCCCATACCACATCCAAATTCTCTCCTCCAGCAGATACTACAAATCTTTCTCTATTGTCTAGTTAAGATTATCTGTCTCATTCTCCCCTCCATTCATTCACCTCAAATCCTAGTCCTACACTGAAACATACACCTTGGACTAAGACACACCCTGAGCATCTTCCCAGTCACCTAAATCTACTTGATTTTATTCTATCTAAGCCAAATCCATCCTCTAAACTCAAGATGAATTGCACATCTTCTTTTCTGCCCCATCATGCTCTACAATATCAGACACAAAATAAGCAAAGGAAGACCGCATGGCCAGATATCATGGCAAAAGTACAGACACATGAAAAATTAAGGAAGTATCTCTGAACCAAAATCTGTCAGTCCTATAGAAATACTTTCTAGTATAAATTGCTTAGATGAATTCCAGGGCACATAGTTTTAAAAAGAAAAGAAAAATTCATAGACTCCTTAAAGAACTTGAAGAGTTTTAAGAAAGGAGAAAGAAAGAGCTAAATGAACTTAAAGAGAAAGAACTTAAAGTGGGTGCTGCCCAAGAACACAAAAACATCAAGTACTAATAAAAGTGACAAAGCAATCCAGATTTTGAAAACAAAATTCAATACAAAAAACACTGAAGAAATCTCAACCTGAAGTGAAGATGGAATTGAAACAAAAAACAATAAGCCATCTAGAAAACTCAGAGCAAAGCCTAACCAATAAAAGAAACTGAGCAGAAGTCAGATATGAGAACTCAAAGATGAAATAGATAAAAAAGATAAAAAAGAACATACAGCAAATGTGGGACACCATTAAAAAACAAACTTTCAAACTATGAGACAGGTAAAGGAGAAGAATCCCAGGACAATGGTATAGATCATTTTTTTTTTTTACAAATACTATAGAAGAAACGTTCTCTAACCTGAAGAAAAATGTATCCATACAATGAGAGAACACCAAATATGTTAAACCACAAGACCAAATTCCTATGGTATATCGTAGTTAAACACTAAGTATACAGAATAAAGAAAGAATAGAAAATTGTAAGAGAAGAAAAACAAACCACACATACATAAAGGAAAATCCACCAGAATAGCAAATAATTTCTCAATAGAAACTCTGAAAGCAAGAAGAGCGTAAAGCAAATCCAAAACTTCAATTCCAAAACACCAGCACTATAGACTAATATTCCTAGCAAATTCTATACCATAGTTGAAAGAGAAAGAAAAACTTTCCATAATACAAACAGCTTCAAATTTCATAACTAAACCAGGCAGTGATGGCACATGCCTTTAATCCCAGCACTGGGGAAGCAGAGGTAGGCAGTTCTTTTAGTTTGAGGACAGCCTGGTCTACAAGATCTAGTTCCAGGATAATTTCCAAAGCAACACAGAGAAATCTTGTGTCGAAAAAGACAAAATATATACCTGGAAAACCAGCTAAAGAGTGTTTTGATCATATTCTAATAACACAAATGTTCTTTTGCTGAGGAATGGATAATGAAAATACATACATATATATATATATTCCATATAAATACAATATATAATATATATTCCAGATGTAAAAAAAAACTGAAATTGTATACTTTGTAGAAAATTATATGGAACTAGAAAAGTTGACATTGGATAAATTAGCAACCAAGCTCCAAAATGCAAATATTAATTTTTCTGTCCCCTAAGGTTCCTAGTTCCATATCTTTACATCTGAGTTTATCATCTAGAATAGAGACAGAAACCAGGAATGTAAAAAAAAAGAGTAACTATGAGACAAGGGAGGAGGAAAGAGCCAAAGAGAGTGGGACAGATAGGACATCAGTGATCTGAAGAGAAAAATTGGGGATTAATGAGGGCAGAGGGAGATAAATCCAGAGGGAGTGTAAATAACAGAAATAATGTCTGAAAAAGTCATGGGGACTCACACTGTTAAATTTCTACCTAGAAATATGTATAGCAAATGCCTTTGTACATCTATGCTTATATAGTTTAAATATAGTTTTTCCTCTTGGATAGCCATGCTCTCCCTGAAAGCCATTGACTGTATAACAAAAACACCAACACCAAGTGTTTGAGAAACCCTCTTTTGAGTTGACACTCCATGTTTTTTTTTTTTTTTTAAGAAATGTCCAAAGCATTCTGGAACCTTAGATTCCTGAAAGAAGTGTAATGTAAGTCCCTGTGGCTGAAGATACCATGTGGTACTCAAAGGATCAAACTTGGAGCTCACCTAATTGATGATCTCCTTCCTTATCATTAGCTTTTATGCTACAATGAAGCATCATGCAGGCTTCCCAAGATGCAAGCAATAGTTCTACACAGCTATGACACCTATAAAGCACAGCAGTGACCAGCATGGCATATAACCCCAAGGGAGTTATATAGAATAGTGGCATATACACCTTGCCAATAACCTTTTACTCTCCAATTGGACTTACGGTCTGTTCAATGAGAGGAAAAGCAGGCATTATACAGCCAACTACCTGAGGCTAGTGACATTGTGCTTCTTGGCAGAGAACCTACAATTCTGCTTTGCTACATCAAAATAATCAATCCCTAATTACATTCTAAATATTCACCCTAATGCCTACAGATAAGCATAATCCACATGCCTTATCAAGGAAACTTTTCTGTCATATATGGGGATCATTACGGAAAACTGAAACTAATTAAAATACAAAATTGTGGGATCCCATCCCCAGTAGAGAATTTTATAGCACAATTTCTGTAAATATGACTCTAAGATTATTATTGCAGAAAATTGTCAAAGGACCTTGAAATTTGCTGTGGGATTGTGTCTCTTAGAAATATCAGAGAAGCTACACTCATGGAGACACACCCACATTTCCAACTAAATATGACTGAACAGGGAAAAATCCAAGAGATGTGTTGATGTAGAAGGTGTAAATCCCAACGAGTCTCAATTCTAGACAAAGGCAATTCAGGAATGCTGAAAGCAGAGGAAAGATATGCATGAATGAATGTGTGTGTGTGTGTGTGTGTTTGTGAGTGTGTGTGTGTGTATGTGTGTGCGCGCGCGTGTGTGTGTTTAACAACTACTACAAAAAATCAAGGCCTAATTTGAAAGAGAGTTGAATGGGAGAGGTACATGGAAGAAATTATGTGATTATTTTAATTTTAAATATTAATATATATGAATATATTTTAGTGGATATTTATGTGCTGCTTTTTCTACGTTGTATAAAATTTGCTGCAATCTAGAATTAACAGTCTTCTTTAAATGCCATCACACCCTGATTTCCTAAACAATCACATTGGTTTTAACTTACATTTGGGTTCCATCTTATACTCTTTTGCACCAGCTGTGTTGTAAAACAAATTACCAGAGATTTTTCCAATCATTCATAGACTACTATATAACCACAATGTCATATTTTCATAAGCATTTTAATGAATGAAACTAGAGTTGATATAAATCTTATTGATTTTTAGAACCTCACATGACATTCATATTAATAATAAATGTGGCAGGAGCATAATAGACATGCTAAGATGCAACACATCAGCCTAAACATCTCCAGTAATTTGTAGACTTAAACTCATAGGAAACCACTAATGGAAAACAGCATATTTTCCTCCCTATGAATAGTCAAGTGCCATGCATAATGTAACAGAGAAACTTATAATGGCAGGCTCAGGCAGGGTAATTTGAACTTGTTTTAATGTACAGGGCAAACTGATCTTTAACTTGGTCTACAGTAAAGCTCCTCTCTGCATTTACACTATATTAATTGTTCAGTTATTCTTTCCCTGGAACTTGAAATTACGGGAAACAAATGCTATTGTTTTGATATTTGGATATATTTGATATTTGGGTATATTTCTGTCAAATATAAGAGATAGCTAGTTAATGAAAATGTAGAAAATAGACTTATTTTAATATTAGACTACTTGAACAGAGATCCATTCCCACAGTGTCCATTCCTGTAATATTGGTAACACAGTTTTTACTAGATGATACCAGAGTTAACAGTTTGGTGGGTGGAATTGAAATATGGAATCAGGATAGAAGGAAAGCCAGAGAAACATGTTCACAGACTCTGAATTCAATGTTTTTCCCATGATATTTAATTTAGCATTTCTGTCTGGTCACAGGTTATGATAGATAACACTGCAGTGGGTAGTCTACATGAGATGGTTTTGAGAATACTTTACTCTGTATTCTAACGGCTAAGATGCATGCCTCTCACACCTGTTTACTCTTACTTGAAGAACAATAGAAGAGAAAATATTATAAAGGTACCCAAATCAAGTAGGTTTTAATTCTCCCTATAAAAGATTAACTGGTGTAGAAAGTCCTTCTGTATATGTGTTGCTTTTATTGGTTAATGACTAAAGCTGCTTTTGGACAACGGCCTAACAGAGTAAAGCCAGGTGGGAAATTAGAACAGAGATGTAGAGAGTAGGCAGAGTTGAGGAGAAGCCATGTAGCTGCTGCAGGAAACAGATGTTGGATGGAACCATTCCAGGCATAATAGAGCAAGGTGGGAATTCCAAGCAGAGACAGAGAAGGAAAGGAAGCATGTACCTGCCTCAGGAGACAGACACATCAGGAAAATTTCTGGTAAACATGAGCCTCATGCAAAATATAAACTAATGGAAATAGGTTAATTTAAGATATAAGAGTTAGTCAGAAATACACTTCTGCTATTGGCCAAACAGTTTTGTAAACAAACAAACAAACAAAAACCATGTGATTCCAAAATAGTGGCTTCTTGGTTCATGCTAATTGCAGGAATTGCTATGACTCTACCAGGAGGCCAAGCACTTAAATGGAGTCTGTGAGCAGTATGTTACAAATTGCTTAATCATGACACAACCCTCTCAGAAGCATTGAACATGCCTCTACCATGTTGGAGAAAGCAGGCAGGACCACAGAGTTGGTCCTAGCCATGTTCACTTAACATTAAGAAAGAGCTCCTGGTCAGAAAATAATTACAATTAATATTTCCTGGTCAGATAATATTCAATAAAGACAGATTCAGATGAAAAAGAACTCTAAATGGGTCACAGTGCTTAAAAATGTATGTTTAAAAATATTGGGAGACAGAAGAAAAAGAGTACAGAGAGTTATAAAAAGGCATAAATTGTTTTAAAATAAAAATAAATTTTTTAAAGAGACAGAGTACAGATAACCATAAATTAAAGGAGTAAAGAAAAATAAGCCTCATATAGTTAAAATGTACACAGAGACTCTGAAGTGTGTATTTTATTGTGTTTTCTTCAAATTTTTGACTGTGAATGAGCTTAGTCCAGAGAGATATTTCATTGTACAGGCTGCTAAGCTAAACCAACATATATAGTTTAAAGATATCTTGACTTCACAACTTGGGTCTAAGGATATGTTGCTTTGGAAAAAGAGATTCTGTTTATGTTTACACAGAGGATGGAAACCTGCAGATTTCTTTCAGGCTAGTGTGGTTTGATAAAACAAGACTCCCTGAGAGGTCTCTGTAAATGCTTTAAATGCTATGTCCAATAACCAGCAGAAAGTAGTTCATGAGAACTTCACCTAAATTCCCTAAATGATTGTTTACATATGTTTGCTTACATTTAAAGGGGAATATGCTATAGAGATAGAAACTTTGCATTGGTATGGATCTTGGTTTATTGATACAAATTTAAAATTAATTTTGTTACATATATATTTCTACTTTTAATTAGGCACTATGTTTGGGCCTTTCATTTAAAAATGTAACATGTCTAGACATATAGAGATATATTTCAGTTAGATAGGTATTCTTCACATCTTTCAGAGACCTTCAAACTATGACATTTAAAATGTTTTAAAAACTTAGAATTTTTCATGACAGTAAGATACATCTGCTCCTGGTAGCTCCACATCTATTTCAAGAAGACGATGAGCATCATAAAGGTTCTTTATGAAGTTTGTTATCCATTTGGGCAAGAAATTGCTCTTGCCTGGACTAATTGATATTTTAATGTATGAACTGGACATTCAGGACACACAGAAAAATGACTCCTAAACTTGACTAAAGATGAGATGGTCCTTTTGGGTTCCTGCTTCACGAAAGAGTTTTCCAGTCATTCTGCAGGACACAGAAGAAAGTAACTGACAGACTGCCAATATAGACGGTACGGTCTTTGAAATTTCCTGCTTCACGGGAAAGTCTGATGGATATTATGGACCTATAGGTTGAAGATGGGTGCCCAAAGGTTACAGAAGAACTTTGGGTTACTTTCCAGGCAGCATGGTGTCTCTGTAAATTCCAGAGTGCTAGAAGTTGCTTACAATGCAATTTTTCTTAATTTTTATAATATTACATTTTAGGGGGTCTTTGATGGAGTTGAAGGATAGTTATAATTATAGTTTCCTTGAGTTGTGATAAAAAGATAAAATAGATATAAATATTGCAACTGTAAATGTTGCTTGTTGCATATTTTTATATGTAATTTACTACATTAAAATTAAAACCTTTTTATTTATACAGGAAAGCAGAAATAATGTGAGATAATGTGTTGCTTTTATTGATTATTGAATAAAGCTGCTTTCAGCTAATGACTTAACAGAGTATAGCCAGGTGGGAAATCAAAACAGTGATATAGAGAGAAAATAGGTAGAGTCAAGGAGAAGCCATGTAGCCACTTCAGGAGACAGATGCTGGATTAAAACCTGCAAGGTAAAATAGACCAAGGTGAAAATTTCAATCAGAGATAGAGGAGAAAAGAAGGCATAGCCAAGGATACACTGTGTAACCACTTCAAGAGTCAAATTGTCAGAACTTTGACAGAAAACCATGGGTCTAATAGTAAAATATAAAATAATCGAAATGGATTAATTTAAGATATAAATGTTAGGCATAAATACGATTAAGCTATTGGCCAAACAGTATTGCAATTAATAGTGTTTCTATATGGTTATTTTGAGTCTGAACAACCATGAAACAAATCAGCGGCCTCTACCAACAATTAATGAATGTTCATTGTGTGGTTTCATAACTTCTATGTAAAATTTCATCTTTCATTAATTTCAAACTCTATTTGTTTCACAGAAATCCTAAATAATTAACTAATCTGAAATTTTACAGTAATATAATAATTATTTTACACCATGATGCATATGATTAAATGAACATCACTTTTTAAAAGAAACATTTAATGATTAATATATCTAAAAAAGAGATGATAGATAGCTGATAGGTATGTAGAGAGATAAATTATATATGGATGATGTATTGAGAGAGATAAAGAAGGAGAATAAGAAAAAGTGGAACACAAAATTTGAGACAAGTAATAAATTTTAATATCAAACTTATAAAACGATGCTATCATTGATTTACCTAAATTCTGAAATCTGTGGGTAATTTATTGGCATTTTTATCTTTTAGGAACTCATCTAATTTTCACTTCCTATGTGTAACCCCAGCAGCACAGACATTAAGGGCAACATTGAATAAATGGGACCTATTGAAACTGAGAAGCTTCTGTAAAGCAAAGGACACTGTCACTAAGACAAAAAGACAACCTACTGACTGGGAGAACATCTTCACCAACCCCGCAACCGACAAAGGTCTGATCTCCAAAATATATAGAGAACTCAGGAAACTAG